>NW_028120953.1:0-15182 GCF_965183815.1 Platalea leucorodia
CGTAAGGGAAGATGAGCCATGTCTCCCCAGTGCCTTTTCTCTGTCCATTGAGAAAGAAGGAGGGTAAGCTGAGGAGCTGAGATAGGAGTATTTCATTGTAGTCTTTCAACTTGGTCAGCAGAAATCCTTCCCCTGACTCTGAGATGGCAAGATTACAAAGAGGTGAACCCTACCCCTAGAAGCTATACTGAGAAGCAGATGTCAGTGGAGGTAATGGAGGTATTTCCAAAAGCTTCTTGTGCTGGGACTTGGAAGAAAGCAAATATACAAGACCACGAGTCCTTGAGCAATGACTGTCAGACTAGCCTGCTGCGGTGTGCCACTGCCACCTCAGTCAGAAGCCCTTGCGTTAAGATGACCTAGAAGAGGTGAGAAAATCTCTTCCAGTGCCATGTTATTGTGACAGTTTTCCAATCCCTCAGTCTCAGTTCGTGAAATCACAACACCATATTGCCTGCCGTGAAGAGTGCAGGTATGTTATGCCCTTCCGCACTGCAAGACCCTTTCACGTAGCTGGAGACCCTCAGCCTGCTGTCCATAGTTTCCTAAACAGGATTTTCATCTGGAAACGGTACAAGAGTGGAGGAATTCATCCTTCTTGGCTTCCCAGGCACGTGGCATTTCTGAGTCTCCCTTGGTATTTGCACTGACGTACTCCCTGACAGTAACAGGCAATGCATCCATCATAGCCCTTGTGCTGACGAACAGGAACCTCTGTACCCCTATGTACTTTTTCCTCTCTAATCTCTCCTTTCTGCAGATCTGGTACACTATGGGTGTTGTTCCCAAAGCCATAGGAGTCATGCTATGAACTAGCCAGGCCATGTCCTTCAGTGTCTTCAAACTCTGCTTGTTCTTTCTTCTCTCCCTATGCTCCACTGAGTGTTTTCTCCTGTCTGTCATGGCCTATGACCGCTACTTAGCCATATGCTACCCCTTGAGATACAGCTCCCTCATGAGCAGTGTCCTCTCTGCTTGGCTGGCACTCAGCTCCTGGCTGGGAGGTTTTCTGGCCGTCTCGCTGCTGGCATTTCTGACATCCAGGCTGACATTCTGTGGGCCAGAGGTCATCAATCATTTCCTCTGCGATATAGATTCCTGCCTTGCCCTCTCCTGCAGTGACATGTGGCAACATTCCTAGTCTCCATTAATTGTTGTGGTGGCCTCCTGTGTGCTCACCCTGGTCTCCTACGTCTACATCATCTCTTCCATCCTGAGAATCCAGTCAGCCCATGGCCAGAAAAAGGCCTTTTCCACTTGCTCTGCCCATCTCAGTGTCGTCACCATCTGGTATGGCTCCACCATGTTCCTGTACATCAAGCCATTGGCCCAGAACTCCCGGGATCTGAACAAACTCCTGAATACCTTGAACACGGTTGTAACTCCTTTGTTGAACCCCTTCATTTACCCACTCAGGACCAAAGAAGTGAAGCAAGCTCTGGGGCGGGCTTTCCAGAAGAAGGGAAGTGGCTTTTCAAAGGGCCTCAGTGGGACCAAAGAGATTCATCCCCTCCCTCCCACAGCTTCTGCCTTGCAGAAGTTCCTCACCAAAGTGTAAGTGCACCTGGGCATCCCAGGTAGGGAGAAGCCACCAGTTCCCCAGGCAGCTCATCTCACTCACCTCACAGCCATCTTAGGCGGGGCTGAGCCTCGATTCTAAAGCTCCCACCTCCCTCTCTTCGCTCCTGGGGAAATTCAGAATGTCTCACAATGCTCTAAAGACCAGCGCTTGGAAAAGGTCACAAACCCCATCCAGAAATGTTCTCCAGCAGAACACTGGACGAGTGGTCCTCCCACAGGTTTGTATTGCAGTTTCCTAAGTGTTTCATTTTGTCAGGGATTCACTTGAATCCCCTAAGAAGACCCAGCAGCTGACTCGCTGCTTTAGGAAACGGACATGTATTTCTCCATTGAGTCTGCCATTTTCTGGATGTATCTGTGCCCCATTCTTGCGGCTGTTTTATCAAATCATGCTCTGGTTCAAGATAACATTTGCCAATACCTGGCATCTCTACCCATAGCCATTATTCCTAGCATAAGACAGACAACAAAATTTCTACTCCCCTTCCTTCCCTGCATCCACTAGCTGAATGTACTTTTTAATTTTAATTAAAAATATGCAAAGTGCTATGCTTCACGCTAGATGTCTCAGGGCATTTCCACATCAAAAACCCCACATCAGTTTTTAACAGTCCATCGTTCCACCCATTTTGGGCTTTGTTGTGGAAACACTTCAATGTGATTGGCAAAGTCCCCAAACTGCAGTGCTGTGAAATGCTGGCTGGGCAGCAACTCTCTCTTTACACTCATTGGGAGGACATTAGCCCTTCCAAAGGGCACTTGCTTTTCCCCTTCCCATTTTCATTTCAGAACAGATGAATCACGTTCTCCAAGCTCTTCTTTCTGCACACTGACAGTGAAGGGAGCCCATGTGACCACTTCCTAAGGAGGAGGAGGCATCAACATGGCTGATACACTTTTATGAGCAGTGTGGGATTGATGTCACCTGAGTGTAGAGCTCTCCAAGTGGAATGACTGAGTCCAGACTGAACGTCTACTCCTCCCTTCTGGAAGCAGTGGTGCTTCTGGAGGTGATTCACCAACCTCCTGCATCCACCTCTGCTGGGCACTTGGCTCTTAGACCTACAGGCAGGCCCAGGAACCAGTGCCCAAGCACAGGCTGATACCCACCCTTGTCACCTGTCTTCTCTGTCTCGGTGGCTTGTGGGAATATCCCTGCGCCAGCCCACTGAGGCTGGAGAAAGAGCCTGAGCCTGGATCTGTCCTCTGGCAGCCATCACTGCTTGTCATTCCTTGCTTTTGGGGGAGAATTGTGTCTGTGGTGTGTTGAAACCCTCTGCAGCTCTGGACAGCAACCCAAAGCAGGACCTGAAACGTCCAAGGGACCCGAGACACAGCGGAGTGCAGGACACTGAGGGCTGCCATCAATTCCCCATCAATGCTGCCTAGCGCCCTCTGAGATAACTAGGGGCATGCAAAGCCTCCCAGAGGGCTGGCAGAGCAGAGCCACATCACTGGGGAGAGGCAGGCCATCCTGGAGGAGCAGTGGGACAACAGCCAAGTACCCCAGGCTTTCTCAGGTGAAGTGGATGATGCTTCCTGAGCAAGAGAATCTAATTCATAGGGTGGGATCCAGGTGGAAAGCCAGCACCCTCCAGCTGAGCTTCCACATGCAGTGCTGGGGTGGGATTGCCTGAGAAGAGGTCCCCACAACCATTCCTGCTGTCGATGGGAGCAAAAGAGATCACTGAGATGTGATTACCATCTGTTAGACAACTGGCATGGACTCAGGGACAAAAGGCTTCCTCCCAGACAAGCACTGGTGATTTCCCTGAGAAGGAGACATGAAAAGAGTGGGATGAGTGCGGGAAGGGTTTGAACAGAGAATCTTGTCCAGCGTCTGGCTGATGGCTCTTTTTCACTTGCTGACACCCACATGCAGGGCAAGGAAGGGCTCTTCCCTTCTTGGGCTGCTACGGCCACCTGGCAAAACCATAAGAGCAGCTGTGCCTCCTACCACAAGCTTTGTTCTCCAGCTGTGGCCAGCAGTGGAGGCACAGGGAAAGGGAACAAGCAGACAAGCTGATAGGTCACTTGCCCTGAGTACTCACTCCAGTGTCCCAGCTCTTTTAAGCAAAGGGCATTTACAAGCCTGGCTTGCCTTGTTTAGGGTGCAGCCACCAAGTCAGCTTTCTTGGACTCTTTTCATCATCAAAGGCCCTGGATGTAGACGCAGCTGTAAAAGTCATGCTGGCACGTGCTTCAGAGCAGCAGAGGCTGGGGAGGCAGAGGCCCAGCCTCACCACAGCCCCCAGGTGCCACCGCTGGGCAGGCTGAGCTCAGAGCTACAGGCAAGCAGTGGCAGGGAGGGAACTGCTCCACACAGCACCCCCACCTTTGAGTGCAGTGCTGCAAGCTGTGGGCACCAGTGTGGGCTCAGTGCACAGAAATAGGCAGCGCTGTCCTGGAGCTCGGCATCCCGCACTTGCAGAAGCACCTGGGAGGTCTCCACAGACAGCACAGAGGAGAACCTCCCTGAATCCACCCGAGGCTTCCGTTTGTCCACCCGCAGCAGCATCTGAGGGGAGTGGGTCTGGCGCTGCTGGTACCAGAAGATGTAGGGATCAGGATCACTGGTGGTGAAATTGCAGTGCACAGTTGCATTGTGTCCCACCTGGATGGTCATTGCTGGTGGGAACTGGAGCACGGAGTCCTTTTGGCCATGACCTGTAAAGCCAGAAAGGGCTTTCACCTTTGCTTGCCTGTCTACCTGTCCGTCTACCACTTCATCAGCTTTTCCTAGCCTCTGCCAGGCTGAGCTGTTTGGCCCTGCACATTTCTTGCTGCAGCTTCTTGCCACTCCTCACCCCCCACATCACCCTGCTTTGCAGCCATTCCCACTGCTCTTTCAGTCCACTGATTCTCTCCCTATCTGCCTCTGAGCTATGGTAACGGATGGTCTCTCCTTCAGCAGCAGAAGACAGGAGCTGTTCCTCTCCCACCTCTCACCAGATCTTCTTGCTCTAACAGTTCCTCCATATGGCACACCATATCCTCTGCCCTTGCCCTGCCCTTGTACGGCATTTCAGCTCTTCTTGCATCCAGTTAGCCTGATCTCTTTGTCCCCCAAGGTTTACACCCATCCCTACAGAGATTGGTAGCATTCTATCCCATACATCTGAGAGAGACGCTCCTCCTATCTGCTGCATCGCTCCGTTCCCTGGCATCTTTCCCTCTTTCAGGCTTCATCTCTATTAGCAGGACCTGCAGGAATGCTCAGGACCTGCAAATTGAAGGTGAGATCTTACTCCTCCTCTGATGCCCATTACTCCTGACATCTCCCAGATTCATTGCTGTACCCGCCTGCAGCCCCTGCTCTCCCTGCAGAAACACTCCCAGATCCCCCAGGGACTCAGGACTCACGTCTCCCCGCTTCCCCACCACCAGCTGTGCAAACTCTTGCCTCATTCTCCCCAGCCTGAAAGTTGCATCTCACCAAAGTCTGACAGTGCCACCAGAACTGCCAGGAAAATCAGGACCATGTCACGGTCTCCCTTCATGGGGTGCCCAGGGACCTGCCAGCAGGAGGGATCTGATGCTTGCAACTTCACCTCTTCTTCTGCCTCTGCCAGATCAAGGAGGCCTCCAAAGCACAGCCCAGAGGGTGGAGCAAACCCCTCTCCCTGATGCTCCAGGCAGGCCTCTTTGCGTCTGTGCCCCAACCTCTACCACAAGAAGCCTCTCTAGAGAGATAAGAGATGCATGGTTTAAGTACTGTCCATCAGAGGGACAGGCATCCATTGCAAACTTCTCCTGACTTCAACCACCTAGCCAGCTGCACAGGCCTGCACCCAGCTCTGCAGGAGATGGAGAAGGCGCCCCTGCACCCACCCCTGCCCACCCTGTCCCTGGGACTGCCTTCATGGAGAGAGGACCAGGTGCACACTCAAGTGCCTGGACCAAGGTCTCGCACACTCTCTCCCTTTGCCTCTGTCTGTAGAGGAGGCACCTGAAGAGAAACATCTCTGGAAAGAGCATCTGCTGCAGAAACCGGCTGCACAGGGACAGACACACTCCCACACTCTGGCAGGGGGAGGACACAGCAACACAGCTCCCTGTTGTACAGGCAGTCCCTCTCTGTCCCCTCACCTACCCCCTTTACCCACAACCTCCAGCTGCTTGTCCCACCCTGGGCCCCAGAACCCCACTACCCGGGCAAGTGAAAGGGCTACTGGATTTTAATGTCTTGTGCTGTCTGCTGCCTGGAGCAGGGCTCCTCTGGCACTTCTCACCCAGGGCCCTTTGCTCGCACAGCTGGCAGGGACTGCAGGGAGCAGGTTATTAGCACAGCAGCCCCCATTCACAGCCCCACTCCCACAAGGCCTTCAGTGTCCTGTGGTTCAGTCGAGGCCATGGCAGAAGGACGGTGGGCTGCCCTCTGCCCTCCAAGGACTGCAAACCTGCCAGCACTTCCCTTGCAATACAACTCCAGCTGCCACAACGGTCCCCAGCTGGGGCAGGGAAGACGCCTGACCCTTTCCTCTCTGCCTCTGGAGCCTGTGAACATGGGCTTTCACAGCTGTGTCAGCTCCAACAGCCTCCCTGGGGCCACGCTGGGCCCAGGACCCCATGCCCAGAGGCCTCCTTCCAGCTCTCGCTCACCTCAGACCTTCAGCCCCGCAGGCCAACTTAGCACATCTCGTGGTGCCTCACTCCTGAGCTCTGACCTTGACTCGCACCTCTGTCTTGCAGCAAGTGACCAGCTCAAGCTTCTCTCCTGTCTCCTGCACTTCACTCCAACACCAAAGGCTCTCAGGCTGAGGTTAAGGGCAATCCTCTGCAACAAGCTCCATGTCCCGAACACTACCCGCTGTGGGATGCACTTGAAGGTGCCTGTGACAATCAGTATCTCCTCCTCATGGGGGTGCTGAGGCAGAACTGCTGGCTCTGCAGGATGCCTGTCCAACACCAGCAGGAGCGCCTTGGAAGCGGGCTGTGGAGCTGGAGGGTTCAGTTTGTAATTGTGTATCTGAGCCTGCTTACAAAGTTCCCAGCAAGAAACCACTTCTGGTTGTGGATTCAAAGCAAGGGCTTGGATTAGCGCTGAATGCGTTGGGTGTTTGTGTTCTGCCAGGGCCTGGCTATGTGCGAGGGGTGAAAGAGATGCCCAGCCGCTGCTGGTGGAGCAGCAGCAGCAGTGGCCGGTCCCTGCGGCAGGACCGAGGGCTGCCCAGCTGCCCGTGGGCAGGAGGAGCTCTGCTGCCCGCCTCCCTGTGCAGAGCAGAAAGGCGCTGCTCCTCGCCAGGAGCCAGCGGGGCCGGCGGCTGCACTCGCTCCTGCCCAGGCACTGCCGGACACCGCCACCGCTGCCTGCCCGCTGCCGCTGCTGCCAGTGTGGTGGGGGATTTCTGTCTGCATGCCGCTGGGAGTGCAGGCATTTCCTACTTGCCCCATTCCTAATTGTCTCCTTCAAAAGCCCAGAGAGCCTGTTAGCGGTAATAGCAGCCTTGGGTGGAGATCGTGGTGGGTGTCCTTGGGAAGGGCAAAACCACTGGGCATCTGTCCCCTCTGAGACGCCTTTCTGAGACACTGCTGGCAGGCCTTTCCAGACAGGCCAGAGGATGCCACGTTACCCAGAACGCTCGCAGCCCTTTCTGGGGAAGCAAGAGAGCCCTGCGGGAAACCCCCTACTGCCCTCCCTGCCTGGCACAGAGCGCCTGGGTCTCCGTTGGCAGCGCTGCCCGACGGGGGCTCTTTGGTGCCTTCAGGAGCACTGATCCGCAGCAGCCCTCAAGGAGAAGAGGTGCTGAGCCCCGGCACTGACTCCAAGGAGGACCTGGCGGGGGCGGTGGCGGTGGCGGGCGGGCGGGGGAAGCCGCCCGGGGCCCGGGGCCGGGCGGGGCCGGGCGGGGCGAGGCGGGGCCGGGCGGGGCGAGGCGGGGCCGGCGGGCGGAGCGGCAGCGCCCCCTGGCGGGCCCGGCCGGGGCTGTGCCCCCGCCCCCGCCACACCCGCCCGGCCCCGCCCGCGCCCCTTCGTGCCCGGCCGCAGCCCCGGCTCCTCTCCCCGTGCCTCCCACGGCGCAGTAATACACCGCCGCGTCCCCGCGCCGGGGCCGGGCGAGCCACAGGGCGCTGGACCGGCGGTCTGCCGACACCCACAGTCGCCCCGCCGGGGCCTCCACTGGTTTTGTGCCTTGGTCACCCGTGCCTACTAGGAGGGGTGGTTCGCCTGGGAACTGACAATACCAATGAGTAACGGCTGCATCAATTTTGGGGTGCGAGCAAGTGATGTTGATGCCGGTGCCCTCCGAGGTCTCTGCCGACGGCTCCTGCTGCACCTGGGCTCTGCCCGCAGCCACTACCGAGGAGAAAAGAAGAATCACTTTGCTTCAGGAGCAAATGTCATGCAGCAGGCGGGAGAAGACGACAGTTGACAGACGATGGGGATATGTTCCGAAAACCATGCATGGAGAGAAGATTTCGGTGAGGGACAAGAATGGATGAGGCATTTTTGGAAGGACAGTCAGAATGAAGAAAAGGAGAAGGGAATGAGGAAAAGAGATTGGCTGGGAGGAATGGATGGATGCATGGAGGAATGGATAAAGAAATGGAGTAACAGAATAAGACAGCAAGCTAGGAGTGAAGGAGCACATTGAGGGCAGAAGGGATGACTGCAGAAGGGAGGACAGAGGGTGAATGAAGCGCATGAAGGAGCCGGAGCCCCAGAGGCAAGTTGTGGGCCCACCATCGGTCCCACGTAGCCGCCGGCGCCCACCCAGCCCCGCCAGCCCCGCGCACCCAGCAGCACCGCGGCCAGCGCCGCCAGCCCTGCGCCCCGCCACCGCCGCATCCCGCCGCTCCGCCGCCCGCGCCTCGCTGCCCCCCGCCAGCCCCGGCTCGTCGGCTCCGGCCCGGGCGCCTCCTCTCCGCCGCCTCCTGCTCTCCTCTCCTCTCCCCTCCCCTTCCCTAGCCTCTCCTCTTCCCTCTCCTCTCCCCTCCCCTCCCCTCCCCTCCCTTCCCCTCCCCTTCAACTGCCCTCCCGTCCCCCCCTTCCCCTCCCGTCCCGTCCCCTCCCCTCCCCCATCCCCCCCTCCCCTCCCCTCCCCTCCCCTCCCCTCCCCTCCCCTCCCCTCCCCTTCCCTCTCCTCTCCTCTCCTCTCCTCTCCTCTCCTCTCCTCTCCTCTCCTCTCCTCTCCTCTCCTCTCCTCTCCTCTCCTCTCCTCTCCTCTCCTCTCCTCTCCTCTCCTCTCCTCTCCTCTCCTCCCCTCCCCTCCCTCCCCTCCCCTCCCTCTCCTCCCCTCCCCTCCCCTCTCCTCTCCTCGCCGCCGCCGCCAGCTCCGCCCCGGGGCTGAGCCCTGCGCCGCGGCCGCTCAGGGGCGCGACCGGCCTCAGAGGGCGCAGGGGCTCTGCACGCCCACCACTTTGACACCTGACAAATGCACTCTCCCCAGCCTCCAGCAAGGACTCCCCAGCCACAAGAAGCCTGCTCAACGCCAGCTGCAGCCTGGGGCAGCCCCAGGGCCTTGGCCCAGCACATGGAGCAGCTTCCCAGAGCTGTCTGCGAGCTGCGGGGCTGGAAAGCGCAGCCACTGATTTCCTGCAGATGGCAATGAGCAGGCTTGAGAGCCTCCCTTCAGCTGCCTCTCTGCAGTCCAAGCACGGTGCCGAAAAGATGTGTTGTGGCAGAGCGGGTGTGAAGACAAATGTGAGGGACCTCCAGAGGTCATCAAGATCAACCTCCATTTGGAACAGATCCCATTAGATCAGGTTACTCAAGGTCTCATTCAGTCCAAGTTAAACAGTTCCCAGGAGGGAGATTGCACAGCCTCCCTGGGAAACCTGTTCCAGTTCTTCTTACTTCTTTTAGCCTGTTGCTTAATTGGATTTCTCCATGTTCCAGCTGTTGTTCATTTCATCTACTTCTTGAAGGGACTCCATGTCGGCTGGACCAGAGTCTAGGTCCATCTTCCCTGTCTCCTCCGAGCAAGTAATTGTAGAAAGTAAGAAGGTCTCCCCTGAGCCATCTCTTGTCCAAGAGGAGCAGACCCAGTTCTCTCAACATCTCCTTGCATGTCATGTTTGTCAGCCCCCTAATCGACTTGGTGGCCTTTGTTGGACTCGCCTCAATATGACAATATCTGTATTGGAGCAGGGAGCCCCAGCCTCCATGCAGGACACCAGATGCAGTCTCAAATGGGACTGAGGGTCATGGTCACCTTCCTGGACCTGCTGGCAACACTTTGGCTACCTCAGCTCAAGATGCAGTTGCCCTATTTTACTGCAAGGGCACACTGTGGTCTCATGTGCAGCAGGGTGTCTACTAAAACCACACATCTTTTTCTGTGGATCAAAACCTTGCCTTTGCTCTTTCTGGCCTTCATGAAGTTCCAGTCAGCCCATTTCTCGATGTTTACAACTCTTTGAGCCCGGTAGTCCAGCCAATTTCCCACCCATCTTGTCATCCTCCAGCTGAACCCATGCATCTCCAATTTGGTCATAAAGGAAGTATGGGAGAGGGTGTCAAACTTCTAAAGTCCAGGTCCACACATGCCCTGCCTTTTCGTTGCCCAGAGTGCCCATTACCTCATGAGAAAGCCATGAGGTGGGCCCTTGGCTACACTAGACCCTCAGCTCAGAAGCAGCTGCATGGAGAGGGGAATCAGCCCTGCCCGAGCTCTCCCGGCTGAGCTCCCTGGCACTGATCTCACTGAGGTCACTAAAGGGAAGGGGGGAAGACCTCGACTGCATTGCCCCCAAGTTGGACCTGAGCCCAGGCAGACAAACATTCAGGAGGGGAGATGGGCTCAGGAGCTTTACATACTGTGCATAGCCCTTCTTGGAAGACCATGGGAGACCCTCAGGCTTTGGATAAGGTGGCCTCAAACGCGATGTCCCTTCCCTCCCAGGGGCAGTTGCTGGGCACTCAGACCTAGATTGCAATGCAGGGCATGAAGGTCCTTGTGGGCTGAAGACCAAAGCAGTCATCAGCTCTTTGGCTTTCCCTGTGCAAGCCACAAGCTCTGTCTTTCCTCTCACATAACAGTGACATCAGGCTCCGTGTTCCTTTCACTCAGGACCTGTTTGGTCCAAGGTCTCAGTCCCTCCCTGACACAGCCAATGGGCTGCACAAGTACATTTGGCATTGGATCGGACATGAGAGAGGGGGCTGTGTCCCAACCCAGGCACCACTGAGACTATTGGAAGCAGATGGCCAGCCCGAGGTTGGCAGGATTCCTCAGCCCTTCTCCTTGCCCATAAAGCCAACCCCATCCTTTTGAACTCCCTAGCACTGGGGAGAGCAGCTGAGTCCTGGCCTGGAGAGGCAGGCAGGGGGCACTGCCAGCCGTGCTGAGGCACTCCCAATATTGTATACACTGAATTAGTCTATGGATCCAAATTGATGTGAAACCACACTTGCTGTGGTGTGAAATCGGCAGCAGTGGAGTGTGAGCTCTGGAGGGGCAGGAAAAGGAGGTGTCAGGAGGCAGGGGCTGCATTTCAGTGCCTCTTCCCTGCACAGATCTCTAGCAGGCTGGTGCCATCACCATTCAGCTGCACTCACATTTCTACTGACCCTCGGAACCTGCTGCTCTGTGGCAATCATAAACAGAGCAGTGGAGAGTGTCCCTGCCATGAGCAGCACATTCCCTTGTGATGAGGGACACACAAGGTCACACACACACTCTCAGACATTGGTGTGGAATCACGCACAATTTTCTTCTCCCACATGCATCCACACAAACACAGCTACACACAAGTGCACACAAGGCAGGAACACAACCAATTGTGGGCTCTGCTGAGGACAGCCAGGGACAATCATGGCATGACTAGAGCACTGTGGGGAAGGACAAGGCCCCAGGCATGCCCATGGCATTGCTTGTGTGCTCACAGACTGCACAGAAAGGGGACGAGTCAAAACAGGCCAGAAATTATTCCTAAGGAAGGGCAGTGTTTGGCAGGATGGGGTCAAAACCTGGCAGCACAATGCACACATCTGGAGAGGAAAAAACAAGTGACCACTGGGACAGGAAAGAGAAGGACAGGGAGCTTCCACATGCACAGGAGAAGCTGGGTGTCCAGCTGAGGATTGCTGGAGCCTCTTCCTGAGAAACAGCCCCACCAGAGTCACCCAGGCTGATGTCGCTTGCCTACCCTGAACTGTCCAGCCCTTGAGCTGAGTCTTCTGCCAGCACTGCTGCATTCCTGCCCTAGAAATCCTGGGGCCTTTCATCCCAGTGCTAGGAAGAAGCCTTCATTGGGGAATGGGCATGGCCCAAATCTGGAAATGGAAAGGCAGCAGTGCTGGAAACCAAAGCACAGCCCATATCATTAGCTGCGACGGTTTGCATTCAAGAGGAGCTTGTCAGAAAATTGTTACCTCTGCAAAGGGTGCCTCTGGTCCTGCAGCAATGGAGGGCAGGTATAAAAGCCAGCCCAGGTTCCTGCTCTCTCTTCCACTTCTCCTGCCTCGTTCTTCTTGGGAACCAGGTGAGTCTGAAGCCCCCTCTCCTCCTCTTCCAAAGTGAGATCTCTCCTCGACGGACATCTCAGCTGATATTGTCTTTGTCCTGTGCTGGGCCCTGGAGCTCCTTGTCATGGCAGGGGGTTGTGGGGAGAAGGTATGCTAGAGAGAGGCTGCGATGTCGCTGAGGGGCCTTTTGCTTTAAGAAGTAGCAGACAGTCAGCCTGGGCCAGGCTGTTCTTTGTAGGAAAATGAAGACTGTGTGTCTCCTGGCACAGTTTCTAGCTCACCATCAGTAGTGGCCTTGGCTGCTCCTCACACCTGCCTGTGCTCTGCTTCCTCCCTGCCCTCTCCCCCAGGTGCACCTGCAACCCAGAGACATGTCCTGCTACAGCCAGTGCCTGCCATGCCGGCCCTGTGGCCCGACCCCGCTGGCCAACAGCTGCAATGAGCCCTGTGTCAGGCAGTGCCAGAACTCCACCGTCGTCATTGAGCCTCCTGCTGTGGTGGTGACCCTGCCCAGACCCATCCTCAGCTCTTTCCCACAGAACACCGTTGTGGGATCCTCCACCTCCGCTGCTGTTGGCAGCATCCTCAGCTCTCAGGGAGTGCCCATCACCTCTGGGTGCTGTGACCTCTCTGGCATTTCCAGCTGCTACGGTGGCAGAAGGTGCCTCCCCTGACAAAGATGCTGGGAAAGCCCCAGGGAGACCCCTCAAGCAACTCAGAACATGCTGCTGGGCAGATGGTCAAGATTTTTCAGTGTTGTTACCAGGATAGCTGAGTGGCTTTGCCTTTCTCTCCCTTTTCTTTGTTTGCTTCAGTTCCTCTTGGCAGCAAGGTGCCAGCAAGGCCAGCCTGGTGGGGACCGTCTGTCTCCTCTCCCTCTATGGAGCAGGCAGGCAGACAGACATCACGCAGGAACTTCTCCACAGCAAAGGGCCTCAGACTCTCGGCTGACCTGGGACTTTCTGCACTGGCAGCCCCTACATGGAGTGACTTTGTTTCCCTCTTTTGACTCATTAAACTTCTGCTGCATTCAAGCCTGGCCTCCATGTGCTCCTTCCCTCTCTGGACACTCCCCAAGCTGCCAAAGGAGAAGGGTGTTGGTCAGGGTTGGAAGAGGGTGAGGGCACAAGGACACCCTTCTCCATTCACAGAGGCATGGGAGGTTTTCACACCCTGCAGCGGCTCCTCTTTTGGGCATCATCCCTTGGAGCTGAGGAAGTCATCCCTGGCTGCTCTGCTGCCAGTGAGCATCAGGCGAGCATCAGGCCCTGCCTTGCCTTGCCTTGCCTTGCTGTGTCTCTGCTCACAAGTGCCCAGAAAGGCAGGAGGCCCTGAGGGGTCAACAGCGCCATGAGCTCTTGAGGAAGGGCATTCCTCTTGCTATGGCTGGAGCTGCACTGGGGTGGTGGGTGTGAGGGTGTGAGGCTCCAGGAGATGATTTGCTTGGCAGAATGGCAAGAGTGGTAAAGCAGGGAAGGGCTGTGGCCCTTAGCTGCTACTCCTCCTTCCTCTCCCCTCCACCACCCAATGGAGAAGCCATGGCCAGCAGGCATGGGCAGGAGTAACAGGGAAAAGTCACCCATGCGTTGATGCTGGAAATTGGAGCTAAGCATGTGGGAGCTGAGGGCTGTCAGCACAGAAATGGTGGCAGTGAAAGGGTGTATTTCTGAGGGAGAGCAAATTGCTCTGATACAGAGCATGCAGGAGAATGTGAAGATCAACAGGGATGAGGGTGCTGGGTGCACTTCCCAAGGGAGCTGCAGGCAAGTGCAGGCTCTGGACTGCTTCATTGGTCTCCCCAGAGAGTCTGTGCTCAGGAATTGGCTGCCGTTCTGGGGGGAGAGGCATCTTTTACATCTATATCTCATCCCTTCTGATCAGTGGAAATGTTTCTTGGCAACCACTACAGTCTCATGTTCTATTTCCTGCATGAAAATCCAGATGTCCTGACAAAAGTGGACAAGTGGAAGAACCCACACCTATGTCCTCCACCAAGAGGGAATTATGGCTAATGAAGCGTGTCTCAGAATGACTGAAGACCAAAAACTTCAGTCTCTCTTCTCCAGTGTCTTCCTTCCAAAGATGCTGGAGAGCTTCCTCAGACCAGGGGGTATACCCATCTCCTTCCACAGCTGCATGGCCCAGCTGTACTCCTCCCAGTGACGGGGCAGAGACCAATGCTTCCTCTACACTCTCATGTCCTATGGCCACTGCTTGGCTATCTGCATCCTCTGTGCTATGGGGCCATCATGCAACGGACTGTGTGTGTCTGGCTGGTGGCAGGGCCATGGCTGGCCAGTTCCCTGCCTCCTGCTCTGCATACAATAATCACCTCCCATTTGATATACTGTGCACCCAGGCACATTGGCCGCTTCTCCAGTCATCCACCAGATCTCCTCACCATGGCTTGCGCTGGCACTTCTGCCAACAAGGCTGTGATCACGTTCAGTACTGGTGATGTGACCCTGGGCTGCTTCCTTTTCACCCTCACTTCTTACAGATGCAGAGCAAAAGCCATCCTGGGGCTATGCTGGGCAGAAGGCAGGCACAGAGCTGTCTCAGCCTGTGCTTCCCATTTCACTGCTGTGGCCAGTGTGTGTTCACCTACATGGCAAGTGACCTCAAAAGGGTCACTAGACAGAGCAGTGGCTGTTCTTTACACCGCTCTTACTCCCCTGCTGAACGCCTTGATTTACGCCCTAAGAAAAAAGGATGTGAAAGCTCTTGGTATTTGTTCACATGCAAGAAACAACTGGCTGGGCTGTAGTGTTTGACAGTAGAAATGATGACTAGAACGGTTTCCTTTGATGAAAATGATCAAAAGCTTGACGGATCAAAATGGGGCAAGTCTTCTGTGAATGGGATCTGCACAGTGTCCTGTGCCCTGTTGAAAGGGCAACACTTTTCTACCATGGGAGTGACGGAGCACGGGAACAGGTTGCTGAGTCTCCCTCCTTAGAGATATTCAAAAAGCACCTAGACACGGACCTGGGCAAATGGCTCGAGGCGGCCCTGCTTGAGCAGGGGGGTTGGACCAGATGACCTCCAGGGGTCCCTTCCAACCTCAAACACTCTATGGTTCTGCCATTCTGTGAGAGCTGCTACTGTAGAGCAGCCCATGGCTCCCAGCACCTGAAGGGATGTAAGGTTATCTATACTATCCTCTCCTGCTTTTCTAGTCTTAGTGCTG
>NW_028120952.1:0-15141 GCF_965183815.1 Platalea leucorodia
CTATAGGGTTTGTTGGGGCCCTATGGGGTCTGGGGGTCCCCGGGGGGGTCTGTGGGTCCCCGGGGGGTTTTGGGGTCCCCCCCCAAGCTGTGGGTTGCCCCCCAGGGCTTTGGGGGGGCTATGGGGGGTCTATGGGTCTACAGGGGGTCTATGGGGTGTCTATAGGGTTTTGTTGGGTTCCTATAGGGTTTGTTGGGGCCCTATGGGGTCTGGGGGGTCCCCGGGGGGGTCTGTGGGTCCCCGGGGGGTTTTGGGGTCCCCCCCCAAGCTGTGGGTGCCCCCCAGGGCTTTGGGGGGGCTATGGGGGGTCTATGGGTCTACAGGGGGTCTATGGGGTGTCTATAGGGTTTGTTGGGTGTCTATAGGGTTTGTTGGGGCCCTATGGGGTCTGGGGGTCCCCGGGGGGGTCTGTGGGGTCCCCGGGGGGTTTTGGGGTCCCCCCCAAGCTGTGGGTGCCCCCCAGGGCTTTGGGGGGGCTATGGGGGGTCTATGGGGTCTACAGGGGGTCTATGGGGTGTCTATAGGGTTTGTTGGGGCCTATGGGGTTTGTTGGGGGCCCTATGGGGTCTGGGGGGTCCCCGGGGGGGTCTGGGGGGTCCCCAGGGGATTTTTGGGGTCCCCCCCAAGCTGTGGGTGCCCCCCAGGGCTTTGGGGGGGCTATGGGGGGTCTATGGGGTCTACAGGGGGTCTATGGGGTGTCTATAGGGTTTGTTGGGTGTCTATAGGGTTTGTTGGGGCCCTATGGGGTCTGGGGGTCCCCGGGGGGGTCTGTGGGTCCCCGGGGGGTTTTGGGGTCCCCCCCCAAGCTGTGGGTGCCCCCCAGGGCTTTGGGGGGCTATGGGGGGTCTATGGGGTCTACAGGGGGTCTATGGGGTGTCTATAGGGTTTGTTGGGGCCCTATGGGGTTTGTTGGGGCCCTATGGGGTCTGGGGGTCCCCGGGGGGGTCTGGGGGTCCCCGGGGGATTTTGGGGTCCCCCCCCAAGCTGTGGGTGCCCCCCAGGGGCTGTGGGCGCTGAGCCGGGCGCTGGGCTCCAACCCCGCTTTCCCGCAGCCGCCTCCAGCACCTCGACCTCAGGCCCCCCGGGGCTGCTGGGGGCCCCCGACGGCGCCGTAGGGCTGGGGCCACTGGGGGGACTGGGGGGGCCACTGGGGGACTGGGGGGGCCACTGGGGGGGGCTATGGGGCCACTGGGGGTCACTGGGGGGGCTATGGGGGTCACTGGGGGGCTGTGGGGGGACACTGGGGGGACTGGGGGGGCTATGGGGGTCACTGGGGGGACTGGGGGACTGTGGGGGGCCACTGGGGAGACTGGGGGGCTGTGGGGGGCTACTGGGGTCACTGGGGTGACTGGGGGACTGTGGGGGGCTACTGGGGGGTCACTGGGGGTCACTGGGGGGCTGTGGGGGGCCACTGGGGGGACTGGGGGGGCTATGGGGGTCACTGGGGGGACTGGGGGACTGTGGGGGGCCACTGGGGAGACTGGGGGGGCTATGGGGGTCACTGGGGGGACTGGGGGGCTGTGGGGGGCCACTGGGGGGACTGGGGGGCTGTGGGGGGCTACTGGGGTCACTGGGGGGGCTATGGGGGTCACTGGGGTGACTGGGGGACTGTGGGGGGCCACTGGGGCCACTGGGGGGACTGGGGGGCTTTGGGGGGCTATGGGGGCCACTGGGGGGGCTATGGGGGCCACTGGGGGTCTGTGGGGGGCCACTGGGGGGACTGGGGGACTGTGGGGGGCTACTGGGGAGACTGGGGGGGGCTATGGGGGTCACTGGGGGGACTGGGGGGCTGTGTGGGGCTATGGGGGTCACTGGGGGGGCTATGGGGGTCACTGGAGGGACTGGGGGACTGTGGGGGGCCACTGGGGAGACTGGGGGGGCTATGGGGGTCACTGGGGGGACTGGGGGACTGTGCGGGGGACTGGGGGGGCTATGGGGGTCACTGGGGGGACTGGGGTGCTGTGGGGGGCTATGGGGGTCACTGGGGGGGCTATGGGGGTCACTGGGGGGACTGGGGGACTGTGGGGGGCCACTGGGGGGACTGGGGGGGCTATGGGGGCCACTGGGGGGACTGGGGAGGGCCACTGGGGGGACTGGGGGGCTGTGGGGGTCACTGGGGGGACTGGGGGGGCTATGGGGGCCACTGGGGGGGCTATGGGGGCCACTGGTGGGACTGGGGGGCTGTGGGGGTCACTGGGGGGCTGTGGGGGTCACTGGGGGGGCTATGGGGGTCACTGGTGGGACTGGGGGACTGGGGGGGGCCACTGGGGAGACTGGGGGGCTATGGGGGTCACTGGGGGGGCTATGGGGGTCACTGGTGGGACTGGGGGGCTATGGGGGTCACTGGGGGGGCTATGGGGGTCACTGGGGAGACTGGGGGGCTATGGGGGTCACTGGTGGGACTGGGGGGCTATGGGGGGCTCTGGGGGTCACTGCGGGGGCAGGGGGCTTATTGGGGGGCTGTGGGGGGGGCTGGGGGGCTGGATCGGGGGGCTGTGGGGCTGGTTGGGGGGCTGGGGGTGTCTATGGGGCGCTATGGGGCTCTGTGGGGCGCTATGGGGCTCTGTGGGGCGCAGGGGGGGTCAGGCTCTGCCCCCCAACCCCCCCCCAGGGTCTCTACTCCTTCCTGGCCCAACCCAACGCCCTCCTGCACCTCGACCTGGCCTCCACCGACTGCGCCGTCGACGTGGTGAGGGGCGCGGGGGGGGAGATGTGGGGCCGGGGGGGGCCGCCGTGGGGCTGCTGTGGGGCTGATGGCCCCCCCCCCCCCCCGCCCATCCCCCCCAGCTCTTCGGGGCGCTGCTCCACGGCTGCTGCCCGCGACTCAGCTACCTCAACGTGGCCAGGAACACCTTCTCCCACCGGTGAGCTCCTGCCCCACAAGTTGGGGGGCCCAGCCCCACGGCGGGGGGGTGCCCATGGCAGGGGGGGGGGGGGTCTTGGGCGGCTGAGGACCCCATTGGGTGACCAAGGACCCCCTTGGGTGATGGAGGAGCCCATTGGGTGGTTGAAGACCCCCTTGGGTGATCTAGAACGTCGTTGGGTGATCTAGAACGTCGTTGGGTGGTCGAGCACCCCGTTGAGCGTTGGAGCTCCCCATTGGGCGGTCGAGCACCCCGTTGGCCAGTCAGGAGGTCCGTTGGGTGATCTGGAATCTCATTGGGTGCTCGAGCACCCCGTTGGCCAGTCAGGAGGTCCGTTGGGTGATCTGGACTGTCATTGGCTGGTTGAGCAGCCTGTTGGGTGTTGGAGCTCTCCATTGGCCGGTCGGGAGGTCCGTTGGGTGATCTGGAATCTCATTGGGTGGTCGAGCACCCCGTTGGGTAGCGGAGCACCCCATTGGCTGCTCAAGGACCCCCGCGGGCCGGCCCGAGACCCCATTGGCCGGCTGAGGACGCCATTGGGCGACCAAGAACCCCGTTGGGCGTTCAAGGACCGCCCCCCCCCACCCCCGTTGGGTTTTGGACCGCCCCATTGGGCGGCAGAAGGCCCCTGTCGGGTGGTGGACCACCCCATTGGCCGCGGGGTGGGTGGGGCTGACGTAGCCCCGCCCCCCACCCCCCAGGAAGGCCCGGGAGGCCCCGCCCACCCTGCGGCAGTTCTTCTGCAGCGCCTTCGCCCTGGCCCACGTCAGCCTGGCCGGCGTGCGGGTGCCCCCGGAGGCCCTCAGGTGAGTCCCGCCCCCTTGGGGGCGGGGACACCCCCCCACCTTATAAGGAGAAGTGGGCGTGGCTTGTTGGGAAGGCCCCGCCCTTAACCCCGCCCTCCCCAGGTCTCTCTTCCAGGGCTTGGCCGCCAACACCCACCTGAGCGACCTCCACTTGGACCTGAGCGGCTGCGAGGTGGGGGCGGGGTCTGGAAAGGGGAGGGGCCTCTCCCCCGGGTGGGGGGAGGGGAGGGGCTCCGCCCACCCCCTCGCCCCGCCGCCATCTTTCCAGCTCCGCTCGCCGGGGGCCCGGGTGCTGCGGGAGCTGCTGGGGGGCGTCAGCGCCGTGGGCAGCCTGGACCTCTCCGACAACGGTGAGGTGGGCTCCCCCCCTCCCCCCCGTCACCTCAGGGGCTGGGGGCGGGGCCTGGGACCCCGCCCCCCTCACCTGACCCCTCCCATTGGTCCGTTGCTTGCCCCCGGGTTCAGGTTTTGACGCCGATTTGCTGACGCTGGTGCCGGTCCTGGGGAAGAACAAGGCTCTGAAGCACCTCTGGCTGGGCAAGAACTTCAACGTCAAGGGCCGGTGGGTTGGGATGAGTCCACGGGGGCCCACCAAGGCCTCATGGCCACGGCTGGGGCCATGGTGGCCCACCTGGACCCCAGTGGCCAAGGTTGGGGCCATAGGAGCCCACCTGGACCCCGATGGCCACGACTGGGGCCATGGGAGCCCACCTAGACCCTAATGGCCAAGGATGTGGCCATGGGAGCCCACCTGGACCCCAGTGGCCAAGGTTGTGGCCATGGGAGCCCACCTAGACCCCAGTGGCCACGGTTGGGGCCATGGGAGCCCACCTGGACCCCAGTGGCCAAGGTTGTGGCCATGGGAGCCCACCTAGACCCCAGTGGCCAAGGTTGGGTTCATGGGAGCCCACCTGGACCCTGATGGCCAAGGTTGTGGCCATGGGAGCCCACCTGGACCCTAATGGCCAAGGTTGTGGCCATGGGAGCCCACCTGGACCCCAGTGGCCAAGGTTGGGGCCATGGGAGCCCACCTGGACCCCAGTGGCCAAGGTTGTGGCCATGGGAGCCCACCTGGACCCCAGTGGCCAAGGTTGTGGCCATGGGAGCCCACCTGGACCCCAGTGGCCAAGGTTGGGGCCATGGGAGCCCACCTGGACCCCAGTGGCCAAGGTTGTGGCCATGGGAGCCCACCTGGACCCCAGTGGCCAAGGTTGTGGCCATGGGAGCCCACCTAGACCCCAGTGGCCAAGGTTGTGGCCATGGGAGCCCACCTGGACCCCAGTGGCCAAGGTTGTGGCCATGGGAGCCCACCTGGACCCTAATGGCCAAGGTTGTGGCCATGGGAGCCCACCTGGACCCTGCTGGCCAAGGTTGTGGCCATGGGAGCCCACCTGGACCCCAGTGGCCAAGGTTGTGGCCATGGGAGCCCACCTAGACCCCAGTGGCCACGGTTGGGGCCATGGGAGCCCACCTGGACCCCAGTGGCCAAGGTTGTGGCCATGGGAGCCCACCTAGACCCCAGTGGCCAAGGTTGGGTTCATGGGAGCCCACCTGGACCCTGATGGCCAAGGTTGTGGCCATGGGAGCCCACCTGGACCCTAATGGCCAAGGTTGTGGCCATGGGAGCCCACCTGGACCCCAGTGGCCAAGGTTGGGGCCATGGGAGCCCACCTGGACCCTAATGGCCAAGGTTGTGGCCATGGGAGCCCACCTGGACCCCAGTGGCCAAGGTTGTGGCCATGGGAGCCCACCTGGACCCCAGTGGCCAAGGTTGGGGCCATAGGAGCCCACCTGGACCCCGATGGCCACGACTGGGGCCATGGGAGCCCACCTAGACCCCAGTGGCCAAGGTTGTGGTCATGGGAGCCCACCTAGACCCCAGTGGCCGCGGTTGGGTCCATGGAGGCCCACCAAGGCCCTGCTGGCCACGGCCATGGCCGTGGGGGCCCAGCTTGCCCCCCGGCAGCCCCAGAAGCCGGCGGCCCCCTCTCTCCCCCCCAGGACGCTGGAGGAGATCCTCCAGAAGCTGGTGCAGATGATCCAGGAGGAGGACTGCGTGAGTGGCCGCCGGGCTCGGGGGGGCTCACGGGGGCACCGCCCCCTCCGTGGGTCCCCCGCGCCCCACGGCACCTCCCGTCCCGCCCCCTCCCCCCCCCCCCCCCTTTTTCCCACAAGTCCCTGCAGTCGCTCTCGGTGGCCGACTCCCGCCTGAAGGCCCGGACCAGCATCTTGGTGAACGCCTTGGGCAGCAACGCCTGCCTGGCCGAGGTGGACCTCAGCGGCAACCTGATGGAGGACGTGGGCGCCAAGATGTTGGCCAAGGCCCTGCAGATCAACAGCGCCCTCCGGTGGGTGGGGTCCCCGGGGGGGAGGGGTCCCCGGGGGGGTGGGGCCCTCGGGGGGGTGGGGCCCTCGGTCGCCCCCCGCCTCACCCCCCCGTCTCCGCGGCAGGAGCCTCACCTGGGACAGGAACAACACGACGGCGGTGGGGTTCCAGGACGTCGCCCGGGCCATGCAGAGGTGGGGGGGGGGCGGGGCTTCTGGTGGGGCCGAAGCCACCGGGCGGGGCGGGGGCGGGGCGGATCTAGACCGGGCAACCGGGTGACCGCTGGATCTAGAACGTCAACCGGCTCTAGGTGCGCCAACCGGATCCCCGGAGAGGTCAGCTGGGGTTTGGACTGGTTCTAGACTGGGAAACCGGACGGAACCGTGGCCACCCAGTCTAGATCGGTCGATGGGATGGAGGCGGGACGACCGCTGCGGATCAGCTGACCCGGTCCAGGCTGGTCAACTGGTTCTGGATAGGTCAACCAGTTCTAGGTGGGCCAGCTGGGGCTTTGGGGACCTACGGCTTGGTTCTAGACCGGGCAACCGCCTCTAGACCAGCCAACCCCTTCCAGACGGGTCAATGGGTTCCCAGTTGGTCAACTGGTTCTAGACTGGGCAACCACCCATAAACCAGCTAGTCCATTTAAGGAAGATTGATGGGTTCCTGAGCAGTCAACTGGTTCTAGACTGGTCAACCCCCCATAGACCAGCCAACCTGTTCCAGACAGGTCAATGGGTTCCCGACCAGTCAACTGGTTCTAGACTGGGCAACCACCGCTAGACCAGCCAACCTGTTTCTGGCCATCTCAATGGGTTCCTGACCGGTCAACTGGTTCTAGACTGGGCAACCCCCTCCCGGCGGGGTGACGGCCTCGAGCGGGGGCCCCCCCTCACCCCCTGTCCCCTCCCCCACAGCAACTACACCTTGACCTTCATGGCCCTGCCCCTCAGCGACCTGACAGCCGCCTACCGCAGCGCCCCGGAGAAGACCGACGCCGTTTGGCAGAAGGTGGGTGGGGGGTGAGCTGGGGGGGGGGGAGGGGTCCCGATGGGGGGGGGGGAGGGGTCTCGGCCAACTCCTTGTCCCCGTGTCCCCTCCCCCGCCCCCGGCAGATCCAGTGGTGCCTCCTGCGCAACGGCCGCGGCCCCAAGGCGCCGCCGGATCAGGCGCTGCGGCTGCACCGCGGCATCGTCACCAGCACGGCCGAGCAAGTAAACCTGCCCCGGGGGGCAGTTGGGGGGCGGGGGGGGCAGTTGGGGGGCGGGGGGGGCAGTTGGGGGGCTGGGGGGGAGCCTGGGGGGCAGCGGGCGGGTGCTCAAGGGGGTGGCCAGAAGGATGCCGGGGCGGTTGCCGGGGTGGTTGCCATGGCGGTGAGGTGGTTACTGGGGTGGTTGCTAGGGGGGATGCTGGGGCGGTTGCCAGGGCGATGGGGCGGTTGCTAGGGGGGATGCTGGGGCGGTTGCCAGGGTGATAGGGTGGTTGCTAGGGGGGATGCTGGGGCGGTTGCCAGGGCGATGGGGCAGTTGCTAGGGGGGCTGGCGGGGCAGTTGCGGGGGGGATGCCGGGGCGGTTACCAGGGCGATGGGGTGGTTGCTAGGGGGGATGGCGGGGCAGTTGCCGGGGCGATGGGGCAGTTACTGGAGTGGTTGCTAGGGGGGATGCTGGGGTGGTTGCCGGGGTGATGGGGCAGTTGCTAGGCGGGATGCTGGGGCGGTTGCTAGGGGGGATGCTGGGGTGGTTACCAGGGCGATGGGGCGGTTGCTAGGGGGGATGCAGGGGTGGTTACCAGGGCGATGGGGCGGTTGCTAGGGGGGATGCTGGGGCGGTTACCAGGGCGATAGGGTGGTTGGTGGGGCGGTTGCTAGGGGGGATGGCAGGCCGGTTGCCGGGGCGATGGGGCAGTTACCGGGGGGATGCCGGGGCGGTTGCCGGGGCGGCGGCCATGACAGCGGGGTGGTTGCCGGGGGGATGCCGGGGCGGTTGCCGGGGCGGTTGCCGGGGGGATGCCGGGGGGATGCCGGGGCGGTTGCCGGGGCGGTTGCCGGGGGGATGCCGGGGGGCTGGCGGGGCGGTTGCCGGGGCGGTTGCCGGGGCGGCGGCCGTGACGGCGGGGCGCAGGCGCTGTGCCGGCTGAGCGGGCGGGTGCAGGCGGCGGCGCGGGGGCTGCGGGGGCGCCCGGGGGCGCGGCGGGAGCTGGCCCGGGCCCGGGAGCTGCTGCGGGAGGCCAGGAACGCCCGGGCGGTGAGCGCACCCCAAATACCCCCCAGTACCCCCCCGGGACCCCCAAATACCCCCCGGGACCCCCAAATACCCTTCAGCACCCCGAAATGCCCCCGGGTACCCCAAATACCCCCCAGGACTCCTAAATACCCCCCGGTACCCCCAAATCCCCCCCCGGGACCCCAAATACCCCCCCTAATACCCCCAAATCCCCCCCCGGGACCCCCAAATACCCCCCCTGGTACCCCCAAATCCCCCCCCGGGACCCCAAATACCCCCCCTGGTACCCCCAAATCCCCCCCCGGGACCCCCAAATACCCCCTCCAGTACCCAAAATACCCCCCAGTTACCCCCCAAATACCCCCAGCACCCCCAAATACCCCCCAGTTACCCCCCAAATACCCCCCGATACCCCCAAGTACACCTCCAGCACCCCCAAATACCCCCCAGCACCCCTAATACCCCCCAAATTGCCCCCCAAGTGCCCCACTGATACCCCCCCGGTACCCCCAAATACCCCCCGATACCCCAAATACCCCCCAGCACCTCTAGTAGCCCCAACTTGCCCCCCAAATACCCCCTCCAGTACCCCCAAATACCCCCCGATACCCCCAAATACCCCCCAGCACCCCCAAATACCCCCTCCAGTACCCCCAAATACCCCCCGATACCCCCAAATACCCCCCAGCACCCCCAAATACCCCCTCCAGTACCCCCAAATACCCCCCAGCACCCCCGGTACCCCCAAATACCCCCTCCAGTACCCCCAAATACCCCCCAGCACCCCCGGTACCCCCAAATACTCCCTCCAGCACCCCCAAATACCCCCCAGCAACCCCAAATACCCCCCGATACCCCCAAATACCCCCTCCAGTACCCCCAAATACCCCCTCCAGTACCCCAAATACCCCCCAAATTGCCCCCCAAGTACCCCCCCAGTCCCCCCAGTCCCCCCAGTCCCCCCCGTCCCCCCTTACCCCCGTGACCCCCCGTGACCCCCCGTGACCCCCCGTGACCCCCGGTGCCCCCAGCTGTTCCCCAGCCTGGCGGCGCTGGGGCAGGCGGTGGCGGGGGATGGGCCCGTCCGGCGCCTCCTGGAGTCTGTGGCCGGGGACGTGGCCAAGGCCGTGGACAAGGAGCTGCAGGTGAGAGCCCCAGACTGGGAGGCACTGGGAGGCACTGGGGGGGACTGGGAGCCCGACTGGGAGGCACTGGGAGGCACTGGGAGGGACTGGGGGGCACTGAAAGCCCAACTGGGAGGGACTGGGGGGCACTGGGGGCACTGGGGGGGACTGGGATACCAACGGGGTGCAACTGGGAGGCACTGGGGGGGACTGGGAGCCCAACTGGGAGTGACTGGGAGGCACTGGGGGGGACTGGGATCCCATCTGGGAGCGACTGGGAGTCACTGGGAGGGATTGGGAGGCACTGGGGAGACTGAGCGCCCAACTGGGAACAACTGGGAGGTACTGGGAGGCACTGGGGGGGACTGGGAGCCCAACGGGGAACGACTGGGAGGCAATGGGAGGGACTGGGGGGCACTGAGAGCCCAACTGGGATGCTGCCCCCCATACTGGGTTGGGGACCCCCATACTGGAAGAAGGGACCCCATACTGGGATGCTGCCCCCCCAGAGTGGGAGAATGGCCCCCATACTGGGTTGGGGACCTCCATACTGGGATATTGACCCCCATACTGGGTTGGGGACCTCCATACTGGGATATTGACCCCCATACTGGGTTGGGGCCCCCCATACTGGGATGTTGACCCCATACTGGGATGTTGACCCCATACTGGGTTGGGGACCCCCATACTGGGTTGGGGCCCCCCATACTGGGCTGCTGCCCCCCCGAACTGGGAGGAGGGCCCCCATACTGGGCTGGGGCCCCCCGTACTGGGCTGCTGCCCCACCAAACTGGGAGGAGGGCCGCCATACTGGGCTGGGGCCCCCCGTACTGGGCTGCTGCCCCCCCGAACTGGGAGGAGGGCCGCCATACTGGGCTGGGGCCCCCCGTACTGGGCTGCTGCCCCCCCGAACTGGGAGGAGGGCCGCCATACTGGGCTGTGGCCCCCCATACTGGGCTGCTGCCCCCCCGAACTGGGAGGAGGGCCGCCATACTGGGCTGGGGCCCCCCGTACTGGGCTGCTGCCCCCCCGAACTGGGAGGAGGGCCGCCATACTGGGCTGGGGCCCCCCGTACTGGGCTGCTGCCCCCCCGAACTGGGAGGAGGGCCGCCATACTGGGCTGCTGACCCCGAACTGGTGCAGGTGGTGCTGGAGGCGCTGGTGGGGCGGGCGGCCCAGCTCTGCCCGCGGGCGCTGGGGGCGGCGGAGGGGCGCTGGGGGGGGCGGGGGGTGCGGGGGGCCGCGGCCCAGCGCCTCCTGCCCCCCCCCGGCCTGGCCCGCGGGGCGCTGCTGGAGCAGGCGGGGCAGCGCATCCGCCACCAGCTGGGGTGAGCGGGGCACTGGGGGGCACTGGGAGGGACTGGGGGGCACTGGGAGGGGACTGGGGGTAACTGGGAGGGGACTGGGAGGGACTGGGGAGCACTGGGAGGGACTGGGGGTAACTGGGAGGGGACTGGGAGGGGACTGGGGGTAACTGGGAGGGCACTGGGAGGCACTGGGAGGGGACTGGAGGGACTGGGGGTAACTGGGAGGGGACTGGGAGGGACTGGGGAGCACTGGGAGGGACTGGGGGTAAGTGGGAGGGGACTGGGAGGGGACTGGGGGTAACTGGGAGGGCACTGGGAGGGACTGGGAGGCACTGGGAGGGGACTGGAGGAACTGGGAGGGGACTGGGAGGGACTGGGGAGCACTGGGAGGGGACTGGGGGTAACTGGGAGGGCACTGGGAGGGACTGGGAGGCACTGGGAGGGGACTGGGGGTAACTGGGAGGGGACTGGAGGGGACTGGGAGGGACTGGGGGTAACTGGGAGGGACGGGGAGGGACTGGAGAGCACTGGGAGGGGACTGGGAGGGACTGGGGGTAACTGGGAGGGACTGGGAGGGGACTAGGATAGGACTGGGGAGGGACTACGAAGGCACTGGGAGGGACTGGAGGGGACTGGGAGGGACTGGGGGTAACTGGGAGGGACTGGGAGGCACTGGGATGGGACTGGGAGGGACTGGGGAGCACTGGGAGGGGACTGGGAGGCACTGGGAGGGGACTGGGGGTAACTGGGATGGGACTGCGAGGCACTGGGTGGGACTGGGAGGCACTGGGATGGGACTGGGAGGGGACTGGGAGGGACTGCGGTCACTGGGAGGGACTGGGGGTAACTGGGAGGGGACTGGGGGGCACTGGGAGGCTGATTGGAGGGACTGGGAGGGACTGGGGGGGAGCGTGGGAAAGGCCTGGTCCATACTGGTCTCTCCTGGGCGCACTGGTGCGGCCGGGGGGGCAGGGAGGTGACGCTGGCGGTGGTGACCTTCCTGACCAACGCGGTGGTGGAGGAGCTGCTGCGGGAGCTGCGCCGCGTCCACCGCGCCCTGGTCGGCACCCCCGAACCCGGGTGGGACCCCAAAACCCCGGGTGGGACCCCAAAATCCACCCAGGAACCCCAAAAACCCTTGGTGGGACCCCAAAATCCCCTGGTGGGACCCCAAAACCCCTTCAGAACCCCCAAATCCCCTGGTGGGACCCCCAAATCCACCCAGGAACCCCCAAATCCCCGGATGGGACCCCAAAACTCTTTGGTGGGACCCCAAAATTCCCGTGGGAACCTAAATCCCTTGATGGGACCCCAAAACTCCTTGGTGGGACCCCCAAATCCATCCAGAACCCCCAAAAACCTTTGGTGGGACCCCAAAACCCCTTGGTGGGACCCCAAAATCCACCCAGGAACCCCAAAAACCCCTGGTGGGACCCCAAAACCCCGGGTGGGACCCCAAAACTCCGGGTGGGACCCCCAAACCCCGGGTGGGACCCCCGAACCCGGGTGGGACCCCAAATCCCCGGGTGGGACCCCCAAACCCCGGGTGGGACCCCCGAACCCGGGTGGGACCCCAAAATCCACCCAGGAACCCCAAAATCCCCTGGTGGGACCCCAAAACCCCTTCAGAACCCCCAAATCCCCTGGTGGGACCCCAAAACCCCTTGGTGGGACCCCCAAATCCACCCAGGAACCCCCAAATCCCCGGATGGGACCCCAAAACTCTTTGGTGGGACCCCAAAATTCCCGTGGGAACCTAAATCCCTTGATGGGACCCCAAAACTCCTTGGTGGGACCCCCAAATCCCTCCAGAACCCCCAAAAACCTTTGGTGGGACCCCAAAAACCCTTGATGGGACCCCAAAATCCACCCAGGAACCCCAAAAAACCCCTGGTGGGACCCCAAAACCCCTGGTGGGGACCCCAAAATCCACCCAGGAACCCCAAAAACCCCTTGGTGGGACCCCAAATCCGTCCAGAACCCCCAAAAACCTTTGGTGGGACCCCAAAACCCCTTGGTGGGACCCCAAAAGTCCTTGGTGGGACCCCCAAATCCCTCCAGAACCCCCAAAAACCTTTGGTGGGACCCCAAAACCCCTTGGTGGGACCCCAAAACTCCCGTGGGAACCCAAAAACTCTGGTGGGACCCCAAAATCCTTCCAGGACGCCCGAAACTCCTTGGTGGGACCCCAAAATCCCTTCAGAATCCCCAAATCCCCTGGTGGGACCCCAAAACTCCTTCATTGGACCCCAAATCCCCTTGGTGGGACCCCAAAATCCTTTGATGAGACCCCAAAACCCCTTGGTGGGACCCCAAAATCCCCTATGGGACCCCCAAAATCCACCCAGGAACCCCCAAATCCCTTGATGGGACCCCAAAACTCCTTGGTGGGACCCCCAAATCCCCTATGGGACCCCCAAAATCCACCCAGGAACCCCCAAAACTGTTGGGTCCCCAAAAACCTTTGATGGGACCCCAAAATCCCCCCGGGAACCCCCAAATCCCTTGATGGGACCCCAAAACTCCTTGGTGGGACCCCAAAATCCCCCCAGGAACCCCCAAATCCCTTGATGGGACCCCAAAACCCCTTGGTGGGACCCCCAAATCCCCTATGGGACCCCCCAAATCCACCCGGGACGCCCCCAATCCCCTGGTGGGACCCCCAAAACCCCCCTCAGCACCCCAAAAACTCCTTGGGACCCCCCCCCCCAGGCCCAGCACATGGCCGGGACCCCGGAGGAATCGGGGGGTCCCCCCCCCCCGCCGCAGGGGGACCCCCTCAACAGCACCGACGAGGAGCTGGGCACCGCCATCGTAAGGGGGGGGGGGGACCCCCCAAAATTGGGGTGGGGGGGACCCCCAAATTGGGGGGGGGGGCAGGAAAGGGGGGGGGACCCCAAAACGTGGGGGAGTTGGGCCCAAAATATGGGGGTGACCTCCCCAAAAGGGGGGTGGGGGGGGGGTCCCCATGGTTTTTGGGGGGTCCCTGGGGGTTTGGGGGGGACCAGGGGGGTTTGGGGGGTCCCTATGGGGTTTGGGGGGGACCAGGGGGGTTTGGGGGGGTCCTTATGGGGTTTTGGGGGGTCCCCATGGTTTTTGGGGCGTCCCTGGGGGTTTGGGGGGGTCCCTGGAGTTTTGGGGGGGTCCCTGGGGGTTTGGGGGGGACCAAGGGGGTTTTGGGGGGGATCAAGAGGGTTTTGGGGGGTCCCTGAGGTTTTGGGGGGGACCAGGGGGGTTTGGGGGGTCTCTCTGGGGTTTTGGGGGGGGACCAAGGGGATTTGGGGGGGACCAGGGGGGTTTTGGGGGGACCCAGGGGTTTTGGGGGGGACCAAGGGGGTTTGGGGGGGTCCTACGGGTTTTGGGGGGTCCCTATGGGGTTTTTGGGGGGGGACCAAGGGGATTTGGGGGGTCCCTGGGGGTTTGGGGGGGTCCCTGAGGTTTTGGGGGGGTCCAGGGGCGTTTGGGGGGACCCAGGGGTTTTGGGGGGGGACCAAGGGGATTTGGGGGGGTCCCTGGGGATTTGGGGGGGACCAGAGGGGTTTGGGGGGTCCCTATGGGGTTTGGGGGAGACCAGGGGGTTTGGGGGGGTCCCATGGGGTTCGGGGGGGGTCCCTGGGGATTTGGGGGGGACCAGGGGGGTTTGGGGGGTCCCTATGGGGTTTGGGGGGGACCAGGGGGGGTTTGGGGGGGTCCATGGAGTTTTGGGGGATTCCTGGAGGTTTTGGGGGGGTCCCTGGGGGTTTGGGGGGGACCAAGGGGGTTTGGGGGGGTCCTACGGGTTTTGGGGGGTTCCTGGAGTTTTGGGGGGTCCCTGGGGATTTGGGGGGGGACCAGGGGGGTTTTGGGGGGGGGCTCCTTGGGGGTTTTGGGGGCGTTCCTGGGGTTTTGGGGGGGACCAAGGGGCATTGGGGGGGTCCTGGGGGTCCCTGGGGATTTGGGGGGGTCCCTGGGGATTTGGGGGGGACCAGGGGGTTTGGGGGGTCCCTATGGGTTTGGGGGAGACTAAGGGGGTTTTGGGGGGTCCTATGGGGTTCAGGGGGGTCCCTGGGGGTTTGGGGGTCCCTGGGGGTTTTGGGGGGTCCCTGGGGGTTTGGGGGGGTCCCTGGGGTGACCCGGCCGGGGTGGTTTCGGGGTCCCCCCCCCCCCCCCCCAGGACACGCTGGCCCTGCAGCGGCCGAAGCGCTGCCGCCGCATCCGCCCCGCCTCCGCCTTCCTGGGTGAGGCCCCGCCCCCCCGTGACCCCGTGACCCCCCCCCCGTGACCCCATGACCCCCCCGTGACCCCCCCACCCCCCCCCCCCCAGGTCACGCCGAGGGCCCCCCCGGCCGGGACTCGCCCTCCCCCCCCAGCAGCCCCGAGGGGGCCCCGCCCCCACCGCACCGAGCCACGCCCCCCGCTCCGCCCACCGGTGAGTAGCCACGCCCTCCCCGACCGGCAGCCCCGCCCACAACCCATAGCCCCGCCCACAACCCCATAGCCCCGCCCACAACC
>NW_028120951.1:0-15082 GCF_965183815.1 Platalea leucorodia
GGGTCCCCCCTTAAACCTGGGGTCCCCCCCCGGACACCTGGGTCCCCCCCAGACGCCTGGGTCCCCCCTTAAACCTGGGGTCCCCCCCTGGACACCTGGGTCCCCCCAAGATGCCTGGGTCCCCCCTTAAACCTGGGGTCCCCCCCCGGACACCTGGGTCCCCCCCAGACGCCTGGGTCCCCCCTTAAACCTGGGGTCCCCCCCCGGACACCTGGGTCCCCCCCCAGACGCCTGGGTCCCCCCTTAAACCTGGGGTCCCCCCCTGGACACCTGGGTCCCCCCAAGATGCCTGGGTCCCCCCTTAAACCTGGGGTCCCCCCCCGGACACCTGGGTCCCCCCCAGACGCCTGGGTCCCCCCTTAAACCTGGGGTCCCCCCCCGGACACCTGGGTCCCCTCCAGATGCCTGGGTCCCCCCTTTAAACCTGGGGTCCCCCCCCGGACACCTGGGTCCCCCCCAGACGCCTGGGTCCCTGCAAAGAAGCTGCCACAGGCACAGGGACAACGGTGGCCACTTTATTGCCAGGGGGTGTCGGGGCCACGGGGCCTCCAGGGGACGTTGGGGACATCAGGGACATGGGGGTTGTCGGGCCACCATCTGTCTCAGTCCCTTGGGTGGGGACGTTGGGGACGTTGGGGACAACAGGGGCCAGTCCCTTGCGGGGGGGGACGTTGGGGACATCAGGCTGTGGTGGGTCTCAGTCCCTTGAGTCAAGGCAATGACAACGTCCCACGTCCTTCAGGGACATCGGAGATGTTGGGGACAGTGGGGACATCAGGCCGCGGTGGGTCTCCGTCCCTTGAGTCAAGGTGATGGCGATGTCCCGCATCCTTCAGGGACATCGGAGATGTTGAGGACATCGGGCTGTGGTGGGTCTCCATCCCTTGAGCTGGGGTGATGATGGTGTCCCACCTCCTTCAGGGACATTGAAGACATTGGGGACATCGGGGACATCGGGGACATCAGGCTGTGGTGGGTCTCCATCCCTTGAGCTGGGGTGATGATGGTGTCCCACCTCCTTCAGGGACATTGGAGACATTGGGGACATTGGGGACATCGGGGACATCAGGCTGTGGTGGGTCTCTATCCCTTGAGCCGGGGTGATGATGGTGTCCCACCTCCTTTGGGGACATTGGGGACATCAGGCTGTGGTGGGTCTCCATCCCTTGATCCAGGGTGATGAAGATGTCCCACATCCTTCGGGGACATCAGCGACATTGAGGACATTGGGCCACAACAGGTCTCAGTCCTTTGGGTTGGGGACATTGGGGACATCAGACCACAATGTGTCTCAGTCTGTTGATCCAGGGTGACGACAAGGTCCCACATCCCTTGGGGACATTGGGGACATCAAGCCACCACGTGTCTCAGTCCCTCCAGCCGAGGCGATGATGAGGTGCCCGCGTCCCTCGGGGACGTTGGGGACGTCGGGCTATGACATGTCTCAGTCCTTTCAGGTGGTGTCCACATCCTTTGGGGACACTTTCGGGACATTGAGCCATGCTGGGTCTCAGTCCCTTGGGTCGCAGCGGTGATGAGGTGCCCATGTTCCTCGGGGACGTTGGGGACGTCGAGTTGTGACGAGTCTCAGTCCCTCGGGCTCAGTGACATCACGCTGCGACGTATCTCAATGTCTTGGGTGGGGGACGTTGGGGACATTGGGGACATCGAGGATGTTGGGGACACTGGGGATGTCAGGGGCACTGGGGATGTTGGGGACATTGGGGACACTGAGCCACAATGTGTCTCAGTCCCTCAAGCTGGGGACATTGGGGACACCAGGGACATCAGGCCATGACATCTCACAGTCACTTGGGGGACTTGGGGGACTTTGGGACATCGAGCCATGACCTGTCTCAGCCCAATGGCTTGGGGCAACGGGTGCCCACGTCCCCCAGGTTGGGGACACTGAGCCATGGCGTGTCTCCACCCCTTGGGTTGGGGACATTGGGGACATCGGGTCACGGCATGTCTCCATCCCTCGGGTTGGGGACATTGGGAACATCGGGTCATGGCATGTCTCCATCCCTCAGGTTGGGGACATTGGGGACATCGGGTCACAGCATGTCTCCATCCCTCAGGTTGGGGACATTGGGGACATCGGGTCACGGCATGTCTCCATCCCTCAGGTTGGGGACATTGGGGACATTGGGGACATCGGGTCACGGCATGTCTCCATCCCTCAGGTTGGGGACATTGGGGACATTGGGTCATGGCATGTCTCCATCCCTTGGGTTGGGGACATCGGGGACATTGGGTCATGGCATGTCTCCATCCCTTGGGTTGGGGACATCGGGGACATCGGGTCATGGCATGTCTCCACCCCTTGGGTTGGGGACACTGGGGACATCGAGCCACATTGTGCCTCGGCCCCATGAGCTGGGAACGCTGGGGACATCGGGCCGTTGAGCCACGACGCCTCCATCACTCGGGTCAGGGACATTGGGGACGTCAAGCCACATCGTGCCTCGGTCCCTTGGGTTGGGGACATTGGGGACGACACCCATGGGGGGGGGCACACACTTTTGGGGGGACTCTGCCAAAAACGCAGACCCCGGGAGGGGGGTGACAAGGACAGGGTGGGTGACAGGGACAAGGTGGGTGACAAGGGACAGGGACACTCGGGGGGGGGGGGCACAGGTGGGTCCACGCCACCCACTGACACAAAATTTGGGGACGGGTCCCGGAGTGGGGGTGGGGACGGGGACACGGGGGACGGGACCCAGGCGTCCAGGCTGGGGGAGGGGGGGGCCACCAGCCCCCCCCCAATTACCTTAGAGACTCGTTACGAGTTAAATTAGCACGAAAGGCCCCGGGGGGGGGCGGTGGGGGGAGGGGACACGGCCGGGGCCGGGGGGACGGTGGCACCGGGCCGGGGTGACAATGACAATATGCCATACTGGGGGCAAGTCGCGTCACAGACTTAGTTCAGAACGACGGGGCGCGCTGGCTTCCGGCTGCGGGGAGCGGGGGGGGGACAGGCGTCAGGGACCCGGGCGTCCGGGCCATCAGCCCCCCACCCCCTACCCCCAAAGGGACCATGCACCCCCCCATCGAGGCACCCAGGTGTCCAGGGTGGGACCCCCCCCCAAGGGACCCGGGCGTCTGGGGTTCGAACCCCCCCCCCTTGCACCCCCCCAAGGGACCCGGGCGTCTGGGGTGCGAACCCCCCCCCCCTTGCACCCCCCCAAGGGACCCGGGCGTCTGGGGTGCGAACCCCCCCCCTTGCACCCCCCCAAGGGACCCGGGCGTCTGGGGTGCGAACCCCCCCCCCTTGCACCCCCCCAAGGGACCCGGGCGTCTGGGGTGCGAACCCCCCCCCCTTGCAGCCCCCCAAGGGACCCGGGCGTCTGGGGTGCGAACCCCCCCCCTTGCACCCTCCCAAGGGACCCGGGTGTCTGGGAGTGTCCCCCCCCCCCCACCCACCAAGGGACCCAGGCACCCGGGACCCCTACCTTCACCCCCAAACCCCACGGGGGACCCAGGCGTCGGGGCACCCCCTAAGATGGGACCCAGGCATCCAGGCTCCCTCCCCACCCCCGGCACCGGGACCCAGGCACCCCCTCACCCCCCACCCCTCACCCCCACCCCGATGGGTGCCCCCCCAAAGGGACCCAGGCCTCCGGACCCCCTACCTTGGCGGAAGGCGTCCTGGAGGCGGCTCTGGGGGAGTTGATACAACTCAGCGAAGGGGTCGCGGGGCGACCGGGGCGGGGGGGGCGGGCGGGGGCTGGGGGTACCCCCCGAACGCCTGACTCCCCCGCGGTTGACGACGGCGGCGGCGGCCAATCCCTGGAGTAGGCGCCGCAAGGCGGGGCCGGGCGGGGCCGGCGGGGGTGGCGGCGGTGATGTCTCGGGGGTGAGGAGGGAGCCGGGGGTCCCACCCGGGATCCCCCCGGGACTCTCGGGACTCGGCGGTAACTTTTCGGGTGCTGCCTCCGGGGGCTCCGGGGGGCCGAAGGCGAAGGGCGGGGCGTGCCGGGGGGTGTAGGGGGGTGTCCAGGTCTCGGTGGCTCCCCCCGGCGTCTCGGGGACCCCCAGGCCCGGCATGAGGCGAGCACCTGTGGCCAAGCTCACGCCGGCGTTGGCTCCGCCGGCGGCTCCAAGTGCAGCGCCAATGGCGGGGCCCAGGGAGGAGCCAACGCCGGCGGCGAGGTTAGCTCCAAGGCCAAGTCCGGTGCCAAGGGCGGGGCCGACGTTGGCTCCGATGGCAGCTCCAACACCGAGGCCAACGCCAGATCGAAGAGCAGGGTCAACGGTGGCTCCAAGGCCAAGGCCAATGGTGGATCCAAGAGCAGAGCCAGCATTGGCTCCAACGGCAGCTCCAGCACCAAGTCCAACACCGGATCCAACGCCAGATCCAATATTGGCTCCAACACCAAGTCCAATGCCGGTGTCAACACTGGTTCCAAGGGCAGAGTCAACGTTGGCTCCAATGTTGGCTCCGAGGCTGAGTCCAACAGTGCTGCCAACATCGGGTCCAAGCCCAGAGCCAACGTTGGCTCCGAGCGCAGCTCCAACGGCAAATCCAAGGGCAGATCCAAGACCGGAGCCACCGCTGGCTCCAACGCTGGCTCCAACTGCGAGTCCGACACCGGCGCTAATGTCAGATCCAGGAGAGGAGCCAATGTTGGAGCAGACGTTGGCTCCGAGGCCAAGTCCAACGCTGGATCCAAGAGCGGAGCCAATGCCGGCACCAATGTTGGCTCCAACAGCAGCTCCAACGCCAAGTCCGACACCAGAGCCAACATCAGATGCAAGAGCAGTGCCAGCGTTGGCTCCAACACCGAGTCCAACACCAACATCAGCATCGGATCCAAGAGAAGAGCCAACGTTGGCTCCAACACCAGCTCCAACGGCAAGTCCAACACCGGATCCAAGAGAAGAGCCAACGTTGGCTCCAACACCAGCTCCAACGGCAAGTCCAACACCGGATCCAAGAGAAGAGCCAACGTTGGCTCCAACACCAGCTCCAACGGCAAGTCCAACACCGGATCCAAGACCGGAGCCAACATTGGCTCCTACGGCAGCTCCAATGGCAAGTCCAACACCAGGTCCAACACTGGATCCAAGACCGGAGCCAACATTGGCTCCAAGAGCAGCTCCAACGCCGAGTCCAACAGTGGATCCAAGACTGGAGCCAGCGTTGGCTCCAATATTGGCTCCAAGGCCAAGTCCAACTCCAGCGCTGACTCCAGCACCTAGATTGGCTCCAACGCTGGCACCGACGGTGAGTCCAACGCCAGCGCTGACATCGGATGGAAGAGTGGGGCCAACAGCTCCAATGCCAAGCCCGACGCTGGCTCTGACGCCGCCACCGAGACCAGGCCCAATGTTGGCCCCAACACTGAGCGCAACACCGGCTCCGAGACTGGGGCCAACCTCTGCTCCACCATTGGCTTGGAGACCAGCTCCAACATCATCTCCGGCGCCAGCTCCGAGAGCAGCTCCAATATCAGCCCCAAGGTTGGGGCCAACATCGGCGCTGGCGCCAGCTGCCACACCAAGGCCAACGTCGACTCTGATGCCGGCTCCCACGCCAATGCCAACTCCAGCACCGACATCAGAGCCAAGACCATGTCCAACACTGTCTCCAAGACCACGTCCAATGTTCGTTCCGACGCCGGCTCCAAGACCAGGGTCAACGTTGGCCCCAACGTTGCCTCCAAGACCATGTTCGATGGCGGCTCCAAGACCAGGCCCCATGTTGGCGTCAAGACCAGGTCCCATATTGGCTCCGAGACCAGGTCCAACACCAGCTCCAAGACCAGGGTCAACGTTGGCCCCAAGGCCAGCTCCAAGACCATGTCCAACATCGGCTCCAAGGCCACATCCAACGTTGACCCCAAGGCCAAGGCCAAGACCAATGTTGGCACCGACATTAGCTCCAACGTCGTCTCCAAGCCCAGATCCAACACCAAGGTCAACGCCGGATCCAATGGCAGGGCCAACACCGAGGCCAACGCCGGGGCCAGCGCCGACACCAAGGTCCCCACCAGCTCCGATGCCGGCACCAGGGAAGTCAAAGCCGGGGCTGAAGGGCTCGGGGGGGCCCGGGGGGGCCTCAGCCGCCAGCTGCTGCCGCAGGCACCAGGCCTCGGCCTCGCTGCGGGAGAGACGGGGGGTTATGGGGGGGCCTGGGGTGAGCCCGGATGCCTGGGTCCCCCCGGGGGAGCGGAGGGGGCCCAGACCCATGGGTCCCATGTGGGGTGGGGAGCTCCCGGACGTGGGTCCCATGTGGGGTGGAAGGTGCCCAGACATTAGACTTCCCTTGGGGGTGATGGAGCACCCGGGTCCCCTGGGGCTGGTGGGACCTCCCGCATGCCTGGATCCCCTGGGGGGGGGATGGGGCTGCCCGCATGCCTGGGTCCCCTGGGGCCACCCGGACGCCTGGGTCCCCTGGGGTGGGCTACGGCCACCTGGACGCCTGGGTCCACTCACCTGATGACAAAGTTGTGGGCGAGCAGGGCTGGGCCCTCGGGGCGCAGTCGGGCGTAGACCCACGTCCAGCCCAGGCCGTCCTTGCGCTGCAGCCGCGTCACCAGCTCCCCCCGCGCCTCTGCCCCCGCTCCTGCTGCGGGGACACGGGGACGTCAGCGGGGACGGGGGTGTGGGGGCAGGGGAGGGGAGGGGGGGGTTGGGGGGATGGGGACATGGGGACATCAACGAGCTCGACTGGGGCGGATGGGACATGGGGGCAGCAAGAGGGATGGGGCAATTGGGGGTACTGGGGACGTGGGGACGTCAATGAGGTCCATTGGGGTGGGTGGGGACATGGGGACATCAGCGGAAACGGGGTGATTGGGGGGGGCTGGGGACATGGGGATGTCAACAGGGATGGGGGGGTCAACAGGGACATGGAGGACACCCAGGGGGGAGACAAGGTGACCCCAGGGGATGTGTGGGACACCGAGGACATGGGGGAAGGGCAGAGTGACAGCAGGGAACCCAGGGAACACCCAGGGTGATGGGGACACCCTTGGGGACATGGGGACCCAGGGGACAGCCAGGGGACAGGGAGGCCATGGGGGGGGCAGGGGGGGGCCGAGGGACCCCAGGGAACCCAAGGGACAGCCGGGGGGATAGGGGAGACCCCAGGGGACAGCCGAGGGGACACTCACCGAGGCGGAGGTGCTGGCGGGCGACGTGGCCAAGGTCCTCGGGGTGCAGGAGCCGGTACCAGGAGCGACCCAGCAGCTCCCCCCTCCCGTAGCCCAGGTGGATCAGGACGCTGCAGGACAACACGCTTGGGTCCCTTGCCCACCCATGCCTGGGTCCGCCCCGGGTGCCTGGGTCCCCCCGGACACCTGGGTCCCCTCCTGGATGCCTGGGTCCCCCTGGACGCCTGGGTCCCCTCCCAGATGCCTGGGGCCCTGGGATCTGCACGAAGTGGGGTGGGTGATGAATCTCTCCCAGACACCAGGGTCCCCCCCAGACACCAGGGTCCCCTCCCGGATGCCTGGGTCCCCAAAAACCCTTGGATCCTTCCCTGGACACCTGGGTCCCCCCCTGGATGCCTGAGTCCCCCCCTTGGATGCCTGGGTCCCCAAAAACCCTTGGATCCCCTCCTAGATGCCTGGATCTTCCCTGGACGCCTGGGTCCCCCCCCCCCCCCCGGATGCCTGGGTCCCCAAAAACCCTTGGATCCCCTCCTAGATGCCTGGATCTTCCCTGGACGCCTGGGTCTCCCCCCTGGATGCCTGGGTGTCCCCCCCCCCGGATGCCTGGGTCCCCCAAAACCCTTGGATCCCCTCCTAGATGCCTGGGTCCCCCCTGGATGCCTGAGTCCCCCCCCGGATGCCTGGGTCCCCCCCTCGGATGCCTGGGTCCCCAAAAACCCTTGGATCCCCTCCTAGATGCCTGGATCTTCCCCAGATGCCTGGGTGTCCCCCCTCGGATGCTTGGGTCCCCCCCTCGGATGCCTGGGTCCCCCCCCCGGTGCCTGGGTCCTTACCTGTCGGAGACGTCGAGCAGGGCGAGGTCGCGGGCGTGGCGGCTCTGGAACGCAGGCAGCAGCAGGCAGTCGGGGCAGGGCCAGGGCGGGGGGTCCAAGGGGGCACAGAAGGCGACGAAAAGCCCAGGGGGGGCCCCGGGGGGCCCGGGGGGGGCCTGGAAGCGGCCCCGCAGCAGCACCAGCTTCCGCCCGGCGCTGGGACGGCGCGAGGCCCGCGAGGTGGTGAAGCGGCAGCGGAAGAGGCGCTCTGGGGGACGGGGGGGCTCTGTTGGTCCCTCCGGCCTCTGTCCGTCTGTCCCTCCATCCGTCTCTCCGTCCTTCCATCCATCCATCCATCCATCCACCCATCCATCCATCCATCCATCCTTCCAACCTTCTTTCCTTCCATCCCTCTGTCCTTCCCTCCCTCCATCTCTCCATCCTTCCATCCATCCATCCATCCCTCTGTCCTTCCCTCCATCCCTCCATCCCTCCATCCCTCTGTCCTTCCATCCTTCCATTCCTCCATCCATCCTTCCATCCCTCTGTCCTTCCTTCCCTCTCTCCTTCCCTCCATCCCTCCATCCCTCTGTCCTTCCTTCCCTCTGTCCTTCTATTCATCTCTCCATCCCTCTGTCCTTCCCTCCCTCCGTCTCTCCATCCTTCCATCCATCCCTCCATCCCTCTGTCCTTCCATCCTTCCATCCATCCCTCCATCCCTCTGTCCTTCCATCCTTCCATCCATTCCTCCATCCCTCTGTCCTTCCATCCTTCCATCCATTCCTCCATCCCTCTGTCCTTCCATCCCTCCATTCCTCCATCCATCCTTCCATCCCTCTCTCCTTCCTTCCCTCTGTCCTTCTATTCATCTCTCCATCCCTCTGTCCTTCCCTCCCTCCGTCTCTCCATCCTTCCATCCATCCCTCCATCCCTCTGTCCTTCCATCCTTCCATCCATCCCTCCATCCCTCTGTCCTTCCATCCTTCCATCCATTCCTCCATCCCTCTGTCCTTCCATCCCTCCATTCCTCCATCCATCCTTCCATCCCTCTCTCTTTCCTTCCCTCTGTCCTTCTATTCATCTCTCCATCCCTCTGTCCTTCCCTCCCTCCGTCTCTCCATCCTTCCATCCATCCCTCCATCCCTCTGTCCTTCCTTCCCTCTGTCCTTCTATTCATCTCTCCATCCCTCTGTCCTTCCATCCATCCTCCCAACCCTCTCTCCTTCCATCTACCCCTCCCTCCACCCATCCCTCTGTCCCTCCAACTCTCTGTCCTTCCATCCATCCATCCTTCCTTCCATCCCTCCGTCCTTCTAACCCTCTGTCCTCCCATCCATCCCTCTGTCCCTCCATCCTTCCGTCCTTCCCTCTCTTTCCATCCCTCCCTCCATCCCTCTGTCCTTCCTTCCACCCCACCCATCCCTCCATCTGCCCACGCCCCCCCAAGCCCCTCCCCCAGGCCCCGCCCCCCCGGAGGCCCCACCCACCTGCCTGGGGGGGCCCGGGCAGGGTGAGCTGATGTCGCACCAGGGGGTGGTCGGCCGGATCCAGCAGGTCGTAGATGCTGTCGCCCTGCGCCACCAGGTCCACCTGCACGGGGGGAGGCGGGAGGATCAGCACCCAGCACCCAGCACCCTCCCCTGGCACCCAGCACCCCCCAGCACCCATTGCCCTGCGCCACCAGGTGCAGGGGGGGAGGATCAGCACCCAGCACCCCCCAACATCCATCGTCCTGCAGCACCAGGACCACCTGCATGGGGGGAGGATCAGCACCCAGCGCCCTCCCCTGGCACCCAGCACCCATCATCCTGCAGCACTAGAGCCACCTACGCCCAGAGGGGACAGCACCCAGCACCCAGCCCCGTCCCCGCGCACGGGTGCCCACCATGGAGTGCCCCAGGTGCTGCGCGACGTTGTCGGTGACGCCGACCAGCTTCCCCTCGCGGGTGACGGCCAGCAGGAACCCGGGCAGCGACGCCACCAGGTCGGCCAGCTCCGGACCCCCCAGCAGCTCCATGGGTGCTCCCCGCGCCGGGCCTGCATGGGGACACACGTCAGCACCCATCCGGCACCCATCCAGCGCCCGCCACCTAGCCCGCAAGGTCCCACCGCAGCCCCGGGGCAGCCACGTGGCCCCGGCACCCATGGAGTTGCTGGTGGCACCCATAGCCTCACCCACGTGGACCTATGGTGGCCCTGGCAGGACCCACAGCATCACCCGTGTGGACCCACGGGAGTCCCTGGTCCCTGTCCCCAGCCCCTGTCCCTGTCCCCAGCCCCTGTCCCTCATCTCCAGCCCCAGCTCTGGTCCCTGGTCCCAGTTCCTGACCCAGTTCCAGCCCCGGTCCCCAGTCCCGGGCTCTTGGTTGCTGTTCTGTTCCCCCTGTCCCAGCCCTGATCCCTGGCCCCAGTCTCGGTCCCAGCCCTGATCCCAGGTCCCGATCTTGATCCCTGGTCCTTGGTCCCAGTCTCGATCCCTGTTCTGATCCCGGGTCCTGATCCTGATCCCTGGGCTTGGTCCCTGTCCCGGTCCCCCTGTCCCAGCCCTGATCTCCTGTCCCTGGCCCCAGTCTCAGTCCCTGTCCTGATCCTGGGTCCCCATCCTGATCCCCGGTCCCTGTCCCCGGTCCCGGTCCCTATCCCGGTTCCCCCTCCCAGCCCCGATCCCGGGTCCCTGTCCCCGATCCCGGTCCCTATCCCGGTTCCCTCTCCCAGCCCCGATCCCCGGTCCCTGTCCCCGGTCCCGGTCCCTATCCTGGTTCCCTCTCCCAGCCCCGATCCCAGGTCCCTGTCCCCGGTCCCTCTCCCGGTTCCCCTATCCCAGCCCTGATCCCGGATCCCTGTCCCCGATCCCGGTTCCCGCTCCCGGTTCCCGCTCCCGGTTCCCGCTCCCGGCCCCGCTCCCGGCCGCTCTCCGCGGTGCTGATCCCGCTTCCCCCCGCCGCTCTCCGCGGTGCTGATCCCGGTCCCGCTCCCTGTCCGCGGTGCTGATCCCACCCTGCCCGCTCCCATCCCGCTCCCGTCCCGCTCCCATCCCGGTCTGTCCCGCTCCCCGTCCCGCTCCCATCCCGCTCCCATCCCGGTCCCGTCCCGCTCCCATCCCGCTCCCGTCCCGCTCCCCATCCCGCTCCCCATCCCGGTGCCATTCCCCGGTCCTGTGCCTATGCCCGGTCCCATCCCGGTCCCTGCTCCCATTCCGGTGCCGATTCCTCGCTCCATCCCAGTGCCAATGCCCAGTCCCCTCCCGGTGCTATTCCCTGGCGCCAGCTCCCGTCCCAGTCCCGATTCCTTTCCCCATCCCAGTCCCGATTCCTTTCCCCATCCCAGTGCCGTTCCCCGCTCCCATCCCGGTGCCATTCCCCAGTCCCATCCCGGTGCCATTCCCCGCTCCCCCTCCGGTCCCGGTCCCATCCCAGTGCCGTTCCCTGCTCCCATCCCAGTGCCATTCCCCAGTCCCATCCCGATCCCGCTCCCATCCCGGTGCCGTTCCCTGCTCCCATCCTCTGGTCCCGGTCCCATCCCGGTGCCATTCCCTGCTCCCATCCCGGTGCCATTCCTGGCTCCCCCTCCGGTCCCGCTCCCATCCCGGTGCCGTTCCCTGCTCCCATCCTCTGGTCTCGGTCCCATCCCGCTGCCGTTCCCCGCTCCCCCTCCGGTCCCGCTCCCATCCCGGTGCCGTTCCCCAGTCCCATCCCGCTGCCGTTCCCCGCTCCCCCTCCGGTCCCGCTCCCATCCCGGTGCCGTTCCCCGCTCCCTCCCCGCTCCCTCTCCCCATCCCCATCCCGGTCCCGTCCCGGCCGGGCCGGACTCACGCACCGGGCCGGAGGCAGGCGCCCTTGCGGGTGTAGATGCAGGCGAGGGCCATGACGTGCAGGTAGGAGAGGCGCGGCCGGTCGCCCTCGGGCAGCGGGAGGAGGTCGCGCAGGGCGCGGATCTCGGCGTTGATCTGGTCCCGCCGCGCCTTGGAGGCGCCCTTGGTGGAGCGGAGCATCCTCGCGCCGCGCCGCCGCCCGCCCGCCCCTTATATGGACCGCGCTGCCCTACGTCACCGCCGCGTCACTCTCCCCCCCCCCCCCCCCCTCCCCGCCCCGCCCATTCGCAGTGGTGGTGGTGGAGGGATTGGGGGGGGGGGGGGGGGCGGCAGCGTCAGCGCTGACGCTAACGCGCGCGCGGCGCAAGGGTGGGGGGGAGGGGGGGCGGCGCGAGGTGGCTTCGCACCGAAATAGGAGATGGCGCGCGGTGGGGGGCGGGGCTGGGGGAGGGGCGGGGCTGGGGGCACGCCCCCTCCGCGGGAGGCGGGAGCGGCGGAGGGAGGGGGGGGGGGAGTCAAGGGAGGGTGGAAGGGCCAATGGGGGGGCGGGGGGCTCAAGGGACGGAGGGACGGATGGACGGAGGGACGGGGGGGTGGACAGAGGGGTCAATGGGGGGATGGAGGGAGGGGTGGAGGAGCTCGAGGGGTGGATGGACGGACGGACGGGTCAACGGAGGGGTGGAGAAGCCAACGGGGAGTCAATGGAGGGATGGAGGGATGGAGGGGAGGGTCAACGGGGGGAATGGACGGACAGATGGACGGACGTGTCAACAGAGGGTGGAGAAGCCAACAGGGAGTCAAGGGAGGGATGGAGGGGAGGGTCAACAGGGGGATGGAGGGACAGATGGACGGACAGGTCGACAGAGGGGTGGAGAAGCCAACAGGGAGTCAAGGGAGGGATGGAGGGGAGGGTCAACGGGGGGATGGAGGGACAGATGGACGGACAGGTCGACAGAGGGGTGGAGAAGCCAACAGGGAGTCAAGGGAGGGATGGAGGGGAGGGTCAACGGGGGGATGGAGGGACAGATGGATGACGGGTCAATGGAGGGGTGGAGAAGCCAACAGGGAGTCAAGGGAGGGAGGGAGGGGAGGGTCAACGGGGGGATGGAGGGACAGATGGACGGACGGGTCAATGGAGGGGTGGAGAAGCCAACAGGGAGTCAAGGGAGGGATGGAGGGGAGGGTCAACGGGGGGATGGAGGGGTGGGTGGAGAGCTCAAGGGGTGGATGGACAGACAGACGGGTCAACAGAGGGGTGGAGAAGCCAATGGGGAGTGGAGGGAGGGATGGAGGGGTGGAGGGAAGGATCAACGGGGGGGATGGATGGACAGATGGACGGAGGGGTCAACGGAGGAGTGGAGAAACCAATGGGGGGTGGAGGGAGGGAGGGGTCAACAGAGGGATTGGGGGGGCCAAGAGGGGGATGGAAGGGCTCAAGGGATGGCGGGAGGGATGGAGGGGCCAGCGGGGGGATGGCGGGGCCAGTGGGGGGATGGAGGGGCCAGCGGGGAGATGGAGGGGCCAATGGGGACATGGAGGGGCCAACGGGGACATGGAGGGGCCAGCGGGGGGATGGAGGGGCCAATGGGGACGTGGAGGGGCCAGCGGGGGGATGGAGGGGCCAACGGGGACATGGAGGGGCCAGCGGGGACATGGAGGGGCCAGCGGGGGGGTGGAGGAGCCAACGGGGGGATGGAGGAGCCAACGGGGGGATGGAGGAGCCAACGGGGGGGTGGAGGGGCCAACGGGGGGATGGAGGGGCCAGTGGGGGGATGGAGGAGCCAACGGGGGGATGGAGGGGCCAACGGGGGGATGGAGGGGCCAACGGGGGGGGGGAGGAGCCAACGGGGGGATGGAGGGGCCAGCGGGGGGGTGGAGGAGCCAAGGGGGGGGTGGAGGGGCCAACGGGGGGAAGGAGGGGCCAGCGGGGGGTGGAGGAGCCAATGGGGGGGTGGAGGGGCCAATGGGGGGGTGGAGGGGCCAATGGGGGGGTGGAGGGGGCCAATGGGGGGGGTGGAGGAGCCAAGGGGGGGGATGGAGGAGCCAAGGGGGGGATGGAGGAGCCAACGGGGGGATGGAGGGGCCAGCGGGGGGGGTGGAGGGGCCAACGGGGGGATGGAGGGGCCAGCGGGGGGATGGAGGGGCCAGCGGGGGGATGGGGGAGCCAACGGGGGGGGTGGAGGGGCCAACGGGGGGATGGAGGGGCCAACGGGGGGGGTGGAGGAGCCAAGGGGGGGGGTGGAGGAGCCAAGGGGGGGATGGAGGAGGCAATGGGGGGGGTGGAGGGGCCAACGGGGGGATGGAGGAGCCAAGGGGGGGATGGAGGAGCCAAGGGGGGGGATGGAGGGGTCAATGGGGGGGGTGGAGGGGCCAATGGGGGGGTGGAGGGGCCAACGGGGGGGAGGAGGGAATGGAGAGGGGTCAACGGAGGGGCGGAGGGAGGGTCAAGAGGGGGACGGAGGGGCTCAAGGGCTGATGGACGGACGGACGGACGGGTCAAGGGTAGGGCGGAGGAGCCAATGGGGGTGCAGGGGTCAATGGGGGGTGGAAGGATCAGCAGAGGGACGGACTGACGGACACAACCAAGCGATGGGGGGCAGGAGGGGGCTGGGCTGGGCTGCATTGGGGCTGCCCCTGCTTGGGGGGACCCAAGAGGCCGGGGGGGGGGGGCCCAAAAGGTGCCCGGGCCCCCCCCCTCCCCCCCTCCCCCAGGCCTCTGGGAACCCCCCTTCTCCCCCCCCCCCCCCCCTTTCGCGGGCGCCCCCCGGCGCTGGTCCCCGCCCCCCGCCGCGGTTCCCCTCCCCCCTCCCGACTCCGCCGCTGCCAAATTTGGGCGCTGAAGTCGCTGAGCTAAAAATAGGCACCGGTGGCTAAAAATAGCGGGGGGGGCGGGGCGGGCCCGGACGGCTGGGTCCTCGGGGGTGGGGGCGGGGTGGGGGTGGGGGCTGGGTGCTCTGGAGGGGGGGGGGTCCGGACGCCTGGGTCCCCTCGGGGGGGGGGGGGCTCGGGCGCCTGGGTCCTTTTGCGGGGGGGGGGGAGGGGGGCACCCGAACGCCTGGGTCCCCGGGGTGGGGGGGGGGGGCGCGGACGCCTGGGTCCTCGGGGTGGGGGGTGGGGGGGACCCGAACCCCTGCCCCCCCCCTCCCCCCCCCCCCCCCGCTGCCTGGGCCCCCCCCGCCGCGGCCGCCGGGGGCGGGTTTCCTCGGTAACGGCGGAGCCGCAACGGGGGGGGGGGGGGGGGATGAAGGAGGATGAGGATGAGGATGGAAATGGGGGGAAAGGGGGAGGATGAGGATGGAGAGGGGAGGATGAGGAATAAGGGGGGGTGAGGATGAGGA
>NW_028120950.1:0-15000 GCF_965183815.1 Platalea leucorodia
AGAAAACCCAGACAGGTGTGTGCTGTGTCCTGGGCACTCTCGTGGAAGTGTGAGATGTGGAGAAGGTTTCTGGTGCAGAGAGGTGCTAGTGGGGCTGGCTGGCTTCATTGTGAGACCTCTGTAAAACGCCTTGTAAAGGCAAGAGCCATCAGAGAGGTTGCATAGCTGGACTTTAGCAAGGCCTTAACATGGTCTCCCATAGTCTCCTTCTAGCCAGATTGGTGATATCTGGACTAAAGAAGTAGACGATGAGGTGGACGGGAGGATGACTGCACGATCCGTCTCAGATGTCACCAGTGGCACAGAGTCCTCCTTGTAGCCAGTCATTATCAGCACCTCTCTGTTACCAGCACTTGGGCGAACACTGTTGAACATCTTTATTATGTCCCTGTACGATGGGATGGAGCTCATCTTCAGCTCCCTTGGCAAGGGACTTACTTACTCTAAACATGCTGTTTTCTCTTCTGTTACCCAGCCAAGCTGAGGGGTGGGGTTCCTGTGTGTCTGGGATTCCGCAGGACATCTTCATATTGACAGTGAGAAGGGGGAAGTTGAATCAAGCCCTTCCACTGGACATGTCTAAATCTGAGTAGATGAATCCCACCCTTCCTGTTCTCTGAGCTGTCTAGCAGAGGAGAACTGTGAAAGCTAGTCTGATAGGGTCAGCCCCGCTGGGGAAAAAAAAAAAAAAGAAAAAGTAGATTGTTCTCCAGAAGAAGGGTACCTGAGCTGGGCCTCACCTTCCCAAATTTTTTAAAACAGAAATCATTACTTTCCATTTCTTTCCTTCTCCTAATCTGACCCCCCCTCCAGGCCCCCTCCCCCAATGTAATTACTTATTTGTTTCCCACTGGCTGACTTCAATATTGCAACCTGAGTCCTCCTGTTTTCTTCTTTCTTGCAAAAGAGAGTGAGGTCATGCTCATGGGCCATGACTGAGAACATCCACCCCCAGCAGCGGGCTTTCCCCATTTCTGATGCTGAGGCATGCGCACAAGATGGAAATGTCTCCATCACCCCTGATTTGCGCAAGGGCCTTCAGCCCTGACATACTCCCACAACACACTTATTCCTCCTCCACCCACAGACGTAAATCCCTTCCCACTTCCAGGCTCAAATCATGGCTGCAAGAATTTGATGCATTTCAGAAGAGGCCTTGAGCTTCTTGGATCTTCTTGGTGCTTATGGCAATGTTCCTGGCTCCCTCCAGATTTGATGGACTTCCTGTCTATAACAAGGGCTTTCTGACAAGCTTTTATGAAATGTTTGGTTTTCTGTCATTCCTGTGTGTGGAAAGAGTAGACACAGAAAAGAAAGAAATATCCACCAAGATGGAAGCTGAGTGAAGTGCCAGTAAGAACCAGGTGAGGCACCCCCCTGGCTGTGGCTTCCTGGCAAGAAGTCTGTCCTGAGAAGGGGATCCAGCCTCTGCCACTCTGGAGTGGGGAATCAGCAGTGTCCATGCCACCTGGCAGAGACTGTCTGTCCAAGCACAGTTACTGTCTTGTCAGCTTTGAGCATGAGCTTGAAAACGGTTGGCTGCAGGGGTAGTGCCTGCGGGATTATCATTGCTCCAAAAGAGCAGTCCTTCCAGGTCTTTCTTGAGCAAGAATGGGAGAGTCATTGCAGAGGATGGGCTTTGGGGCCATGTGTGCAAAGCAGAATCGATGAGCAGTCCATTTCCTTAACTCCACTCACCCACTCCAGAAGGTCACGGTGACTGTGCTCTGGTTTTGATTCCCCTAAACCCTCTCTGCTAGGCAGGGGCTCAGCAGGGAAAAATCTATGGCACTGGGCAACACAATTGCCCCAGCTGTACCACCCTGAGGACACCATCCCTGCGTGTGGTCAAACCATCAGCCTTTGGGTTAACAGCTGAGCATGCTCACCCACCCTGCCACAGGGACCCCAGCCAGGGCTGTCCCCGGGCACGGTTTTGCTGTCAGGACAGACATCAGTGCTGAAGGAATGGGAAGGTCCCTGAGCCCAGCCCCCTTCCCCAGCCCCATGGAGATGGAAGCCTGCTGTTCACCTCACCTGCAGGGCTGCTGGGGAACAGAGGGGTGCAGGGGGAGGCCTGGTGCCTGGAGGAGGGGGTATAAGATTTCTGCCTCCATGTGCCCTCCACAGCATACGCTGGGATGCCATTGGAGCCTGGGGGCACATCAATCCAGGGAGGGCATTTCCCTCACCCTGTTGCACTGCTGCTGCTGCAGAGTTGGGGACAGGTGTGGCACAGATGGCTGTTGCCCTGGGTGGCAGAGGAGGCTCAGGGGAAAGGATTTTCTCCTCTCCATTGACCCATCCTGGAGCGGGCCAGATTGTGGGAGCAGCACCTGCAGCAAGAGCCTCCTTCTGCCCCATTGCCCTGCAGAGACCTTGAAGGGGCAGTGCTCTGCAGTGCAGCCCTGTGCCAGGATCCGGCCCCAGCAGAGAGGCAGTCCCAACTTGCCCCACATCACAAGGATTCAAGTGCTGTTTTCTGCAGAGGGTCCCTGGGCACCCAGGGGAATACAGGACTTGTCATAGGCACATCACGGGAGGAGAGTGCCTCTCCTGCTGGCAGGTGTCAGGGGGATGTAGCTCAGTGGCAGAGCACCTGCTTCGCATGTGGGAGGGCCTGGGTTCAATCCCCAGCATCTCCAGGGGTACTTTTGCCCTGACTCCCCAGCCTCAGGCAGGTGGGGGCTGGAGCTCGGGCACTGGTCCTCTCCAGGCCCTGTGGGCCTGCCCTACCCACCCAGGGCTTGCCTGTGAGGTGAGGAGGGCTGTGGGAGGGCTGTGTGTGCTGCCTCTGCTGAGCCCCCTCTTGGAGGAGAAGCAGGCAGCTGTGCTGGACCTGAGCTCAGGTCACTGCCCTGCACCACAGACCCACCCCACCGCCCAGGGACAATGCTTGGCAGTGGAGTGTGGGGGGACCTCAGGGAGGGGAGAGGTGTCAGCAGCACACTAGGAATCATTTCTGGCTGTGCTGAGAGATGTGGTGTGAGGGTGCTGGTCAAGCCCAGGCATCCTTTGGGACCAGGGCCGCACTGCCCTGGTGGCTTTCCAGGGATAAGTGTCTGAGATTGTCCTGTCTCCAGCTGGAGATCCCATACCACATGGAAAGCACACCTCTGTGCCTGCAGGTAGGGCTGTCTGAGTTGGACAAGCCTGGGCAGGGCTGTGGGACTCCCAGCTGGAGGAATGACATTTCTTATCCTGACCCTGTCTCCAAGTGCTTCTGCTTCCACCATCACCACTGGCTTAAGCAGAGCCTCAGCTCAGGGCATGTGGAGCTCCTGAGGTCAGACACAGCCCACAGACATGGGGCTGGTGCCCACCTCTTGTTCCTGGGGTGTTTGGTGTCTCTGTCGATGCTGCGCTGGTGGGATCAGGGAGGCACAGGGCTGTCCACAGCCGTGCACAGGCGGGAAGGGCCAGATGGTGCCTTGGCTGCTCTGCCAGCTAAAACACCCGCAACCAAAACAGAGTGTGAGACATGGCCTTTCACTGCAGGGTGCTCAGCCCCTGGGAACAGTGAGCCCAAACTAAGAGAAATAAGGCTGCCCTCCTGTGGGCTTTCCACAGCCATGTTCTGCCCAGCGTGGGGCAGCAGTGCTGAGAGTCGGGGGTCTCACTGTGACCCCCCTCAGATAGGTCCTCAGGAGCTGCAGGAGACAGCACAGATCTGGGGCCCAGTGACAATCCTGCTTTGCTGCATAGAATGGACCCAGCCCACAGGGCCAGACTGTTCAGGTCCCAAAATGCCAGGGCTGGAGCTTATCCCAGTGGGAGTTTTCCAGGGGATGGAGGCTGTGCTTGCAGTGCCCATGTTATGTCACCCATTACCGTGGGAGTCTCGCCCTGGGAACGCTGCTCTCCTGTGGCAGCTGCCAGCAGGAAGGCTCCAGGGTATGGAGCAGAGGGATGTGTGAGCCTGGGCTTCCTCCAGATCCCCCAGGGTCCCCCCAGGGGTGGAGGAGCTCCCAGCAGGGAATGGGGCAATGCGGAAGTGGGAGAGGATGTTGGTGACAGCCGCCTCCTGCCCTCTTCTCCTCTAGGGCCAGATCCTGCTGTTGGCAGCAGTACTGAGCTGCAGCAACTCCCCACAGGGAGCCAACACACCTTCCAGGCTGCAGCAGAGGAGCCTTTCAGGGAAGAGCTGGAGGGGTGTGGACACCCACCAGTGGGAGCAGGGAGGGCAGTTTGGGCTCCAGGTCCTGCCCAAGTGTCAAACTCTTCTCCCCGCCTGTCTCCTGTGTAAGAGGTTTTTCTGCCCATGGGCGCAGGGGCTGGTGAAAGCCCCAGCCAAGGGAGAGGGACCCTGGCTCAGCTCCCAGCAGCACCTGTTTTAGTGGAGGGACACAAAATCTCCTCTGCCATGGAAACATGCCCATACGAGCATCCTCCTGGATGGGCCCTTCTCCAGGCCAGGGGCCAGACCACGGCTTTTGGCTGCAGCACACGTCTCGTGGGGATCCTTTCTCCATCCCCCGGCCCTCCAACAGCGCTGAGGGAAAGGTGCCCCCATCCCCCCTGCTCCCATCCCTCCTGTACCTGCAGACAAGTACTGCCCCGACACAAATCCAAACTGACACCCCTGGCGAGGCAGCAGGAGGGCAGGGGTGGGGGCTGGAGGGGAGCAGGAGGAGGGGGTCCCAGGGCTGCCATAGGGCCTTACAGCCCCTGCTCAGGAAGAAGGCAGCTCTGTGCCTGTGACAAGAGTGCTCGGGGTCTGTGAGGGCCCAAGAGAGCAGGAACAGCCCATGGAGACTGGGGTCCTGGCAAAGCATGAGGAGAGGGAATTCCAGCCCCGAGTGTCCCAGAAAGTGGCTCTGCACCCTGTGCTGGGGCAGTGTGGAGCACAGCTGCCTCCTAACCTTTGTGGGAGGTAATCCATGGGCCATGATCCCCGCTGGGGCTGGCTGGGGTGTTCAGAGCACTGCGGCCACCTTAGGGCTCACTTCTGTGGGGCCACAGCCCAGGGCTTACCCTGACATGGCAGCTCTGTCATGGCCTCTGCACTGTGGGACCAGCATGGCCCAGGCAGGGTCCGGGGGAAAGAGCAGCTGGAAACCCCAGGGTGAGGAAATGGGTGCTCCCACTGGGGTGCATCACGGCACCTATCAGAGAGCCGTTTTGACTAGAAACTGCCTGTGGCCAGCAGGATGGAAATGGCTCTGTCAGCAGGATTATTCCCCAGGCACCAGGGCCTCTCGCAGCCCCACAGCCTGACCCCGAGCCTGCTGTCCCTGAGACGTGCCCCTTCCCTACCACTGTGTCTTTGTTCTCTGCTCCCCCTGATCAGCCTCAGGGAGATGACCCGACACCTGGGCAGGCAAGCAGCAGCTCTGGGTCAAAGCCCCCAGAGACTTTTAATAGAAACCAACATGGATGCACAGTGTGAAAATGGGAATAAAAATAGAGGAAAATCCTGGCAATTTCTGCTGCCCGTGGTAAAGGGAGATGGTTCCCTGGTGCTCACAGCTCTCCCAGCTGCACAGGCCTCTCCTCCCTCCTGCCTGCACCCAGCTGCACAGCAGGGATGGGCTCTCCTGGCCTGGGGCTCAGGGACTGTTGGGCACCAAGCTCCGCTGTCACAGCCTTTGTGTCCTCACGGGGATGTGCCAGAGATGCCTCTTCAGCATCATCATAGCCCATGCTCCCCAGGGACACGGACGAGGTGTCTCCTTCAGCTCCAGGGACCCCAGCACTTCTCCGGGAGCGCAGGCTGCTCCCTGCAAGCAGCAAGGCAGGACACTGCAGTTTGCCGCATGGGGTCTGTGCATCACCTTCCTCCCCACTCCTCACCACATTCAGCTCCTTCTCCCACCCCAAGTCCCTCCAAGGAAAACTCCTGGGTTAGGTTCCCCCTTCCCAGGAGGTCTGGGTGTCAATACGGTAGCAACTTGGGTGGCACCAGGGATGGCACCCCAGGAACCGGCAGCGCTATCTTTCCCTCTCACCTCTGAGTGCATCCCTGGGCCCCGCTCCCTCTGCTGGTGACCTGGGCATTTCCCAAGCTCCCTGCCCAGGGGCAGCATCATCCCCAGGGTCAGAAACCTCCCTGGCGTCATCATAGCCATCCACTGGGTCACCTCCGGGCAGGACAAGAACATCTGAAAGGAGAGGGCAGCAGGTGACAGTAAGAAGACACATCCTGCAGAGCAGAGGATGGGAGGATGCGCAGGGACACAGGGCTGACACACTGGTGTTGGCAGCACCACAGGAGACCCCCATGTCCTCCCCATCTGTGATGGTGACACTCAGTGACACCTCTGTCCATCACATGGCTGCAGGGAGATCAGCCCCTTCCTGCCTCCATTACCTGGTGCTGATCCCACACCATCCTCCTCCTCGCTGTCCCCAGGGGAGGGCTGCAGCTGGGTCAAGGAATCCTCTGAATAGGAGCCTGGAGAGATGCACAGCGGGTGTTAGGGAGCAAGCCCCACGGACCTGTCTCATGGTCAGCGCTGCTGGGGAAGGAGGACCCACAGAGCTGGGACTGCATGGGGAGGAAGGATGGGAATCACCCTGCTCCCCCAGGACAAACACCGTCTCAAAGGTGCTCCCAGAGCTGCCCTAGCGTGGCCCCTTCCCTCACTCCTCGGGTGTCACATGGGGTGCAGGGGCAGGAAGAGAGGGGCTGTCCAGCTGGGATGGGCAAAGCTGGTTGGGAGGAAGCTCCTCTCCCGGGCCCAGGACCCGGATGCTCTCCCCACAGACCACACAGCCCCAGCGCTGCAGGGACCATGGGCTGGGAGGCTTCAGGGGATCAGCCCTGTGTTGGGGCCAGGGGAAAGAGTCCTGCAGATGGGCCTGCAGGGAGGACCCACACCCACCTGAGCGACCAAACCTTGCCTGCTTCTCCCACACCAGGCTGTAACCAATCTCCTCATACACAGCCTCAGGGAAGAGCTCCTGAGCCCTCCTGGAGCCTGGGGACAGAGGCAGGGCTGGCAGAAGGACAGGCAGAGGGGCAATGGGACCCCACTGTGCTCCCCCAAACCTGTTCCTTTGGCCAGCCCAGGACTGGTCCGACAGCACAGCCCCACTGCGCTGTCCAGGCACGGCTGCCACATCCCCAGTGAGGGCAACATTGCTGTGGAGATTATCTGGGGCAGCGTCACCCTCGGATCATCCTTTCGGAGACAGCACTCATGCCCCTCTGGCCCCTGGGTCTTTCCCCCCTTGTCTGACCTTGGAGCAGCTCCCATGTTTCCTCGCCACCCGGAGCTGCCCCTTATGTGCCCCATGGGTCTATAGCAGGGCCCCTGCCCTGCCAGGGGATGGGCGAGGATGGGCAGGGCTGGGCAGAGGGACAGCTTGGGGACCTGACACCATGGAGATGGACTCTACTGCCCCATGCTCCTCCTGCCAACTCCCTTGCCCCAGAGCCCCCTCCAGCACTACCCAGAGCACTGCCAGCCTTGGCCATCTCCACTCTGCCATTTCTCTCCGCGCCCCATCACTACCTCCCCCCGCCTCTGGGCTCTCTCCACCCCTTGCTGCTGGTGACCCATGGCCAGGCAGTCAATGGGGTGGTGCATAGGACAGGTGGCAGCACACAGTCTCATCCCCCCAGCTCTGCCTGTGCCCCTCAGTGACACCCCGCAGCACCCCACAGCCCTTCCAGGAGGCATGGTCCCGGGGACTGCTATGGAAGGACCCACCTCTGCGCCCAGCCCTGGTGCTTAGCACTTGCCCAGCCAGGAGGGCCAGGAGCAGGCAGAGAAGGGCTCCCAGGATGATGCAGATGATGACAGGCACTGAGACTCTCCCGCTGCTGGTCAAATGACCCCGGGTAGGATCTGCATTGGCAAGAACATGGAAGGGGCAACACCAGGCCTGGGAGAGGTGGGGCCAGCACCAGTCCTGACTCCCATCACTCAAGGCCGCAGAGGGTGGAAGACCCCAGGGCTGAGTAATGGGGAAGCTTCCACCCTGCTGAGGAAATTACAGCCCTCCCCAACTCTCCCACCACCACCCCAGTGCCTCCTCCTGGGAGCTTCACACCCCAGCAAGGAGCCCCTTCCATCCAGCTGTGGGTCACAGCCTGGTGCTGGGATACCCAGCCTCGGGCGGGAGGACGAGTTACCTGCTCGGGGTGGGGATGCTGCTGTCCTGGCTGGAGCTGCAGAGGAGGGAAAGGAGAGCTGGGCTGAGAGGACGGGTGTGTGGGTACTGGGGAGCCTCCTTCCCAACACGCCCTGGGTGTGTCTGGAGATGTCCCTGACACATCCCACCCAAACTGCCCCTCCAGTAGTGCTAGAAAGGGAGGTCGGGACAGGGCCCACGGCCTTTGCTCTGGGCAGCAGGCAGGATGGCACAGGCAGCCCAGGGGACAGCCCTGGCCTGAGGACACCCAGCTCCACTGAGGCTGCTCCCCACCTGGCACCAGGCTCCTGCAGTCTGCAGGAATGGTCTCGCTCTTGGGAGGTCAGGGGCCATGCCAGGACCAAGTGGGTGAACGGCCTTCTCTAGCTCCCTGCCAACACCTGAACAAGAGGTCCCAGCCCTGCCACTCACCTGAGCAGCGCACAGCAGCATCTTCCTTATGCCGGCAAGCACCGCCATCCCCGGGCCGGGCCCAGCAGTCCTGCAGGGACAGCTCTGTCCCCCGGCACTCCACCTGCTCCAGCCAGATGGGGTCTTGCCCCATCCCAAATGAAGCCTCATTCAGGGCAAGACAGTTTAATATGTGGAGGAGTGGATCTCACAGCAGGAGATCGATGCCCGGCCTGTCTCTGAGCAAAGGATATTTTGGAGAACACACCCTCCTCCCCAGTTTTATTGCTGACCGTGACATCATATGGCATGGAATATCGATTTGGTCAGCTGGGGTCAGCTATCCTGGCTTTCGTCCTCATTGTCAGGGCAGAGCGAGAAACAGAGAAGGCCTTGATGCTGTGCAAGCACTGCTCAGCAATAGCTACAATGTCGGTGTGCTGTCAAAGCTGTTTTGGCCACCAAGGCAAAGCACAGCACCATAGGGGCTGCTAAGAAGAAAATTAACTTCATCCCAGCCAGACCCAGTAAAATCTCCACCCCTCATTCCATACTGTGTGCATCCTGCTCAGGTCCTACAGTATTCAATACATTTCCATCCACCACCACCACTCCCTTCCCCATCCTTTGCCAGGACATAGACACAGCATACTGGGTTTGGCTGGTGTGGGTCAGGTGGACCTGGACAAGTCCCAGCGCACTCCTGACTTCTCCCCTCACTCAGTCAGCCAAGGCTTTTTGAAGCATTCAGTCAGATTATCAACCTCAGGACAGGGAATCACATGTATCACCAGCCCACACCCCCCTCCACTGGTCTTACAGGTAGCTGTCAGATCCCCCACAACCCTGGGGAAAGGGAGTTCCCCACCAGCACCCTTCCCCTTTCTTTGGCACCTCAAAATCCAGTTTGCTGTTCATGGGATCATTGGCTAGTTCCTCTTGTTCACATGGTCTTTGCTCAGATCCTCTGTGGGTCTTTTCCATATGGTCCCCATGCACATATTCTTCTGAAGTTGGCATTTTTTCCTGTTTTTTTTTCATGTTCGCAGACAGCATTGCCTGTGTCTTGCAGCAGAGAGAAAAGCTAAGAGTCTTCCCCAGTTCACCCTGCGTGGCCATCCTGCTGGGCTGGGCTGGAATGCAGGAGCCTCCTAGGCTGGTTCACAGGACTGGGCTCTTCTTTGTATGCTGACAGGATTTGTGCCAAGGGCCCCTTGGTGGCCTCCTGGGAGGGGGCCATTGCCCTCGGGCATGTTCCAGCTTGGCTGTGTCCTCCCCACCCTCTTGAGGTTCCCCCCACCCCAGACATGTCTGGGCTGCTTCTGCAGCCTGGTAAAGTGGGGGACCTCGACCCACCCTTGTACTTTGCTTTCTATTCACATTTAAACTCTGATTATTCCTTCCAGTAGCTCTTATTAAAGAAGGTTTTATCCATTTTATACCTATGTTGCAATGGCTATATAGATTCAATTTTTCTGCCTTTATAAATGTTTACATATATCTATATAAATGCATACACATGTATATGTTTATAGAGGTATATGTATTTAAAATATTGTATCTAGTCATAAATAAATAAACATATAGTTATACTTATTTGTACACTCAGTTTTAGATATATTTCTAAAAATGTTTATATTGTATATAAATGTACATATTTTTCTATTTGAGCACGTCCTTGCCCAAAGGAGGCAGGCAGCCAATCAAAGGGCTGCATGGGAACACATGGGTCTGATGGTGTCAAAGAAATGGTTGCCAGCCAACCACAGTGCAGTATGAGATCACGTGGGGAATGAGGCTGTCACAAGTGGCGGCCTCCCTGTACATAATGACAGGGGGCTTCCCTTGCCGACTGCTTCTGGGTGCAGCGGGAGGGGAGGCTCCTCTTGCCAGCCAATCACAGGATTTCCTGAGAAGACGTGGGTTTGATGCTCTCCAGCGATTGCTGTCAGCCAATCACAGAGCAGTGTGATGTTTAAGATCATGGCAGCTCACTGTCGTAAAATGGTGGCACCACGTCATAAAATGGCACCACCACGCCCCAAATGGCAGCCTAAACAAAATGGTGGCCAAAACAAAATGGCAGCCCTGGTGTATGCAGGGGAAGGGCCTTCTGGGTCAGATGTACTTCCGGGTCAACCAGAAGGGGTGGCTGCTCCTTCCAGCCAATCACAACCAAGCACGTGACCCGTAGAGGGGAGTGCCTTCCGGGGCAAATGGCCCCTGAGGCAGCTGGGAAGGGGCGGGACTTCTGCTGGCAGCTGGTGGGTGGGGCATGGCGCGTGTCTGCCCTCCGGTGGCGGTGGTGCCTGTGCTCCTGGCGTGTTCCAGGGCCATGACCCAAATGAGCACAAGGAAGGCCCGTGGTGAGGTAAAAATGCTCCTTTGAACCTCTGTCAGAGAACGGGTCACTGTGGTGTCAGAGCTTCAGTGTCTGTGCCTGACGTGAGAACTTTCCTGCCTCCCTGTGCTTCCAGGCTGCACAACCCTTCTCCAAAAAACCGCTGCGGGACCCTCCTGGGTCTCGTGGGAAAATGTGCACGGCTGTGCTGAGGATCCCCTGGGAGCAGGGACAGCACAAAGCCTTTTCCACGTGCCTCCTCCCCTGGCCGTGGTCTCCCTCTTTATCAGCACCTGAAGGCCCCCTCCATCTCCTTCCCACCCCTGGGTCTGGTGATGGCAGCTCTGTACTCAGTGGTGCCTCCAGCAGTGACCCCCTCATCTGCAGCATGAGGAACCAGGAGCTCAAGGGTGGAATTAGCATTACATGAAAGTTTCTGCAATAGTGATCAACTCTCCATCTCTCTCCACAAGCGACTCCCAGGATATCCCATCCAAACCTGGTGCTTTGGTGTATTATCATTTTTATTGTCATTATCATTTAACTTTCCCATTATTGTTACTTGTGGTTATTGTGTTCCTAGAGAAATGTTTGGATTTGTCTCGCTTCTCCAGAGGCATGAACCTGCTCTGTCTCACCTGGAGCCTGGGTAAGAGTGTGTCTAACACCGGGGCGGAGCTGACTGCCCCATAGCCTCTCTGTAATAAAACGGGATCTCCCCCGTGCAGTGGGAAGATGAGCAGCAGTCATCCCCATCCAGCTGGAGCTGCTCCACACCCTGAGCAGCAAGGCCAGTGTGGAGTCGCCCTGTGACCCCAGGCACCACAGCCAAATCACCCTGCAGAGCAGCATCGCCAGCTCGGGGCCCTGCAGGGGTGGTGGGGAGGGGGCGAGGAACGGCCAGGTGGATGGGAGGAGGGTTAGGGAGAGATCAGAACAGAGATGACCTGGGCTGGAAATTGCCTCAGGGTCAAAAACACCAGCGTTCACCTAATCCAAGACAATGCCCAGGGTGTGGGTCCCCTAAAGCATGGTCATGGTGCAGAGCCAGAAGTCCTTGCTGTCCGGGAGCTCCACCAGGCCTGGGAAGCGGATGAAGAAGGACTGGTGCTCACGACTGCGCATCCCTTTGTGCCATCGCCCCTCCTCAAGGGTGGCATCGAAAGGGAGGCTGGGACCCTGCGTCAGGGCTTGCCCTGAAGGAAGCATGACTCAGCCCAGAGTTCCCCTCAGTCCCTAGCCAGGCAGGGCTGTCACCCCAGTCAGTGCAATTGCTCCGGGCACCCAAGAGACAGGCTGGGTGGGGAGATGCAGGGCAGCCAGGATTAACCCCAGCACTCCCAGTAGCCTCTCTGTAGCCAGAGCAGCTCTCCACAGCTGGGAGGAGATGCGCTGCTGCTTTCTCCATGGTCAGGGCTCTTTGGCGGCTGTAGCCACTGGCACTGCCTGCTGGGAAGCCCAGACCTAGTTCTGAGCCCCAGCGCCCTGCACCACAGCTCTTAGTACCTCCCCTCCCATGCCACCATCCTCTCCCAGAAGCACCACCAGGTGCATTACTCCCTTGGCAGGTATGCAGAGGAGCTGCTGGAGGTCTTCTCTGCTCCCCCATGCTGCCCCCAGCTCTGCCTCAGTCTCAGCCCACAGGCACTGCCACATTCCCTCGCTGTTAGGTGCTGGGTGTCTCCACATGCCCTCCTCTGAGCCCATGCAGGGATCCCCAGGGTGTCTCTCTCTTTGGAGCTGTCCACCAATGCCTGGCGGTGCAGTCGCAGGGGATCCCGGTGTTGCCACACTTGGAGAGAAGCTTGTGATTGTCCTTGGTCAGAGTAGGCATCAGGATCTGTCTAGCAGTCAGGAGGGAAAGAGGAGAGCAAGAGACAACGAGGACAAGAAGCAGGAGGGGGATTTTCAAATGAGGTTTAAGGAAAAAAGCCCACACCTTTATAGTTGCTTAGTGTTGGGCCTGGGGCCCAGAGATTTCCAAAACTCAAGTGGAGAAAACACTGACCAGCCTGATCTAAGGGACAAGCTCTCCCTGCTCAGAGCAGATTGTGGCTCTAGAGACCTCCATTGGTTCCTTCTGACTCTTCTTCATGGTATCTGTGTAGATTGCCAAGTCTAGTCTAGACTAGGGCACCTCCTGGGGTTGCCCAATACAGGCTGCAGCTGGGTTTGGAATATCTCCATGGATGGAGGCTCCACAACCTCTCTGGACAATCTGTTCCAGTGATCCACCCCCCTCACAGGAGAAAAGTGTTTTCTTGTGTTGAGACGGAAGCTCCTGTGCTTCCGTTTCTACCCATTGTCTGTCACTGGGCACCACGGAGAAAAGTCTGGCTCCCTCTTCTTTGTTCTCTTCCATCAGGTGTTGATACACATTGATAAGATCCCCATGAGTCTTCCCTTCTCCAGGCTAAAAAGTCCCAGCTCTCTCAGCCTCTCCTCCTGAAGGATGCTTGTGTGCCTTCATCATCTTTGTGGCCCTTTGCTGGACTCGGTCCAGTAAGTCGATGTCTCTCTTGTACGGGGCAGCCCAGCACTGGACGTAGCGCTCCAGATGTGGCCTCACCAGCGCTGGCTAGAGGGGCAGGATCACCTCTCTTGACCTGCTGGCAAACCTCTCCTGAATACGGCCCAGGAGGCTGTCGGCCTGCGTTGCCACACAGCCACACTGCTGGCTCGTAGTCAGCTTGTTGTCCACCAGGACCCCCAGATCCTTCTCTAGAAACCTGCTTTCCAGCCAGCCGTCCCCCAGCCTGTCCTGGTCCATGGGGTCCTTCCTGCCCAGGGGCAGGGCTCTGTGTTTCCCTTTGTTGAACTTCATGAGGTTCCTCTCTGCCCAGTTCTCCAGCCTGCCCAGGTGCTTCTGAGCAGCAGTGCAACCAGCCGGTGTATCAGCCACTCCTCCCAAGTTTAGATCATCCACGAACTTGCTCAGGATGCCCTTGGTCCCACCACAGAGAACTGTAATGAAAGGCTGAACAAAATGGGACCCAGTATCAACCCTTGGGCTACCCCACTGGTGATTATCCTCCAGCTGGACTTTGTGCCACTGGACACAACCCTCTGGGACTCAGTCAGTTTTCAGTCCCTCTCATTTTCCACTTAGCCAGTCCATACTCGCTCAGCTTGTCTATAGGGGTAGAATGGGAGACAGGCTGACAGCTCCCTGCATCCTCTTTCTTGCCGCGCTTCAAGATAAGGTTTCCATTTGCTTTCTTCCCATCCTCAGGAACCTCACCAAATCCCCTTGACCTTTCAAACCTGATTTCAAGTGGCCTTACAAGGACATCAGCCATCTTCCTCAGCACTCATGAGTGCATCCCCTCAGGTCCCAAGGACTTATGCATGTGCCGTTTGTTTCCATGTTCCCTAAGCTGAGACTCCTGCACCAAGGGTAAGTCTTCCTTGCTCCTTGCCTCTGGTCTTGGGGGCCTGGGATTCCTGAAGGTTGGTCTTACCAGTAAACGCAGAGTGGAAGAAGGCGTGGAGTACCTTGGCCTCTTCTGTGTTCTCTGTCACCAGGGTCCCACCCCATCTAGCAGCAGGTCCACATTTTCCTGAGCCTTCCTTTTGCTGCTGGCATTGTTGTTAAATCCTTTCTTGATGCCCTTCATGTCCAGATGGAATCACCAGATTGAGATCAAGATGGGCTTTGGCTTTCCTAACACCCTCTCTGAATGCTCAGGAGGTTCTTGGTGCCCTCCAGAAACCTCCTGAGTGTCTTGTGCCCTGCTGTGCTGCCCCTCTGGAAGATGTCCAGCTGGGTAATGTCCCCCACGAGGACCAGGGCCTGCAAATGAGAAGCTGCTTCTACTCATCAGAAGAAGGCTTCATCTGTTGCTTCTTCCTAATCCAGTTGGTCCACTGCAGGCACCAACTACAACGTTACCCATGGTAATGTTGCTCTGCCCACTAATCCTGATCCATCGGCTCTCATCTAGCTCCTCACCTGTCACTAGCAAAGCTCCATGCTTTCCTTCTGCTTGCCCACAGACAGGGCACCTTCCCCTCCTCACTGACCTGCCCCATTCTTCCTAAAGAGGCAGCTTCCATCCATGGCCACGCTCCAGTGCTGTGAGCTATCTCACCACGTCCCTGATACCTAAGTGAGATTACAGCTCAAGAACTGCCCACAGACTCCTAATTCCTCCTGTTTGCTCCCCAAG
>NW_028120949.1:0-15000 GCF_965183815.1 Platalea leucorodia
GGTGTGAACAGCTGGCCACTGCATCCAAGAGGCTTACCATACATCGCTCCTCCAACGTCCTGACAGTCTGCTTGAAGAGATTTGATGCTTTCTCTGGCAGAAAGATTAGCAAGGTATGTACACAAGGGCACTGCAACTTTGTCTGCTTGGAAGGAGACTTTCCCGAAGGAGAACCCTTTTTTGGAAGTTGTTCATGTCTGCACACGACGGCTATGGAGTGCGGCCCTCTAAGAAAAATCAAGGCAATAGCTATGCCTTGCTCTTTCCCTTGTGGCAAGAGGAAAGTGCCAATGTGAAGAGAAGCCCTTTCCTGTGCTCGTCAAGAGCTGCTTTGGCCAACAACAGTTTTCTGCCACTGCAGTGATGACATGGCAACACCTGGTTTTGATGAACTGAGAAGATCTGTTTCTATGCCTCTAGCCTGGGTTTGCTGGCAAGGTTTTCTCAGGCTGCTTCCTAAAGACTCTCAGGATAATTTGGGGGTCGTCTTGGTCTCTCTTTAGGTTGTGCGGTATCCGGAATCTTTGGACCTTGCCGCGTACATGTCTCAAGCCCCTGGAGAACCACTCCTCTATTCCTTGTATGCCGTCCTGGTACATGAAGGCTCCGGCTGCCAGGCAGGACACTATTACTGCTTCGTGAAGGTAGGAGACAACTCTGTGATTTGCACTGGTGTATGGTGTCCGTGTCCTTCAGTGGTGTTCTGCCTGTGGTTTTGCTTTAAAACCCCTGCAGTTCATCTAAAGATAGTGCTGCCTTTCTTTGCAGGCCAGCGATGGACACTGGTACAAGATGAACGATGCCTCTGTGGATCGTTGTGACATCAAGATGGTTCTCTGCCAGCGTGCATATTTACTCTTCTATGCCAGGTAATAACAAGTGTGCGACAGTGCTCAGGATACACTCCTCCTCCTGTCACTGCTCTGGGTGGTGGTGTTCTCCTCCGGTGGGTTTTGCTTTCTGGCCTAGGAGAGAATTCCTGTTTGTCCCGTTGAGTTCTGTCTCTTCTGCAGTTCCCCACCTCCTGCCTTCTCCCTCCTTGTCAGGCACTAAACTGTTGCTTGTGTAACTTGCTAGCCGTCTGCTCCCTGAGACTGGCTAGTGCAAAAAGAGGCCAAATGGAGGTCCAAGGGGGTTTAAGATGAGTTACTGCTCTGAGAGGGACAGACGTGGCTGGAAGACCACGATCTCATTTCCAGCTTCTAGCGCTGCTTCAGTCTTCTGCCTGTCCTATCAAGTGCTGCCAGAAAGTGACAGGATGAGACTGAAGCCATGAGGAGGCTGCAAGAACAACCCTAGACTAAGATCACTGTTGCTTCTCCAGGCACCACGATTTGACCCCTGGAGCAGGTGCTGAATGCCAAGAGACAAAGGGCATTTCCATGACAAAGCTGGATCAAGTGCTGAAGAGGGCATTTTCTGGAGGCACCCTGGCACTGAGAAATCAAGAAGGCGGAGAAAACAGGCCCAGGATCCAAGGGAAGAGACAAACACGGGACTCTGCAGGAACGCCCCATCAGCGCCGCGGTAAGAAGAGAGCACGCTCTGACACCGAGGAGGAGGAGGAGAAGCTGAACAGAAGCCAACCAGACTGCCCGCCTCCGAAGCGGAGGCACATTGCCCTCGCGGAAACGCAGCAGCGCCCTCACTGTCAGCTGCCGCATGGCAGTGGGAACCTGTGCAGCTCTTCCCAACGGGAGAGGAACAGCCCTGATAACGGCAGAAGCTCAGGAGGGGAAGGTGTGCACGGCTCGAGCGGCCACAGAGCAGACTCGCATCCTGGGTCGGTAGGTGAGCGGCAGCTGGGCACATCCTCACTTCAACAACGTCTGCTCCCACCAGTGCCAGTTCACCCAGAGTCTGCAGGCCCTTGCCAGGCAAATGGAAAACAACCATGCAGAAAGAGGAAACAGTCCTGTGAAGGGGGGGATGAAAGTGAGCCCGAAAGAAAGCGGCAAAAGACAGAAGCGAGCATCCTGGTGATCCAGAATTGATAAAGAAATGCAAGAAAGTGAAGAAGAAAAAGAAATCCAGAGAGAACTCTGGAGAGGAGGACTCAAAAGTAAGCAACATTTGCAGCATCACCAGCAAATGTTGCCTCACGCTTTGCCAGGTGTTTCAGGCACGTGGCTTATGGAAAGAAGCGTTCAGGACTTGTGACGGAGCTTGCCACCACAACCTGCAATTTACCATCAAAGGCCGCAGACAAACATTATCAAAAGAATGCTAACCATCAAACTTGACATTTACAAGCAAAACAATAAAATTGCCATCATAACCAAAGCCAGTCCAAAGTGGTGCTTCTCATTTCTGTAGAGAGTTTGACCATGCAAGAAAGAACAGAAGGGTTCGGGGGTTTTTTGTAATTTTTTAACTCAAGACTTCTGTTATGAAAGCACCCTTGTGATCCAGAAGGGTGGAAGCTTTCTACAGCTGCTGAGCATATGAAATTAGCAGGTAGAGATCTCAGGGGAAAAAATTGCCTGGGAACAGAGCATCTCCAGTGCTGCTCCATTAGAGGCTCAGGTTGCCTGCGTGTGATTCACGTTGTCTTCTCCCAAGTGCAGCATCCCGTGCAAGAGAGACAAGGAAACCAAGGCATTACAAGCATTGCCACTGACGGTCCCCATCAACAGGGTCATCTTGTTGAGAAGCTGGTTTCCTGGCAAACTTGGCCAGTGGACTTTGAGTAAAAAAGACCACACTTCCCCTTGAAGATGCTTCTGCGGTGTCCCACAACAGCTGCAGTTCATACGCCTTCTGGCCCATTTCTGAGCCTGTCACAAGGCGTCCTACATATGAAATCAGTTTCTGAGGCAAAACCGAGGCAGAAACACGTAGGCACTTCTCCTCACAGAAAGTATAAAACACTCAGTTCCCAAGCCTACCGCGAGACTCACTGCAAAAGGAGAGAAGGTGCTTCTCCATCGGCATCCTCTTTTATCTCCAGAAGCCAGTGCTTGGGACTACTGTGCCCTCTAGTCACTGAATCCAGCGAGAGAGGCGTTGGGAATGGGGACATGAGCAGGAACAGGGCCGAGGTGAGCAGCCAAGCACAGGGATCTTTCTTGGCAGCAGTCCTGCTCTGGTGACCTGTGTAAAAGTCACTTCTTTGCCAGCCTAGGAGAGAGGCAAGAAGACTTCAGCAGAGAATTACCAAGGGAATTGATTCTCTTTATTTAGCCATGCATATTGCACCTGCATAAAACAGTTCTCCATGCCTGCCCTAGCATCTTCTCAGGCACGTAGCACATCAAAAACCATCTTCACAAATCACAGACAGACTCCTGCCCTGTCAGCTACTCAGCCACCAGTAACATCACAAGCACCTGAAAAAGCAACGGGCCAGTTCCTGCCACGAATGACATCACCGACACCTAAGCAGGCCATGCCTCTTTTCCTATCTATCTGCTACTCAGCCGCAAGTGCTATCACCAGCATCCGCACAAGTAATTGAAAAACTCCTGCCCTATCAGCTCCTCAGCAGCAGGTGACACCACAAGTACCTGCAGCAGATGCCAGCTTCCTGCTCCTTCCCCACCAGCTGCTCAGCCACCAGGGTCTTCACAAGGACCTGCACAGCAGGAGCATCCTCAGTTTCCACATGCCATCTTTTTCACCTCCATCTCTAGCTTGTCTCCTGTCTCTCTGGGCTCTTCTCTCTGCCAGGCACTTTGCTCCGTCACTCCAGGACCTCCCAATGCCTTTTACTGTTATTCTGCTTCTGGGGCAGATGTTACCTTGAAAGCCACGGGACCTGCACCTGTTTCTCTTCTCCCTCTGCTTTGGGCTCTGGCTCTCTGATGCATTTTTTCACCTCATGGGCCCTTGTGCCCTGGCTCCCTCCTGCTGTTAAATCCTGATCCTGCAAGAGAAGTGGCCATCAGTCGGTGTCCCCTCTCTGCCATCTTACCTGCATCTCTCTGACCTGGACAGCTGCTGGGAACTGTCACCATCAGCCCCAGCTCTGCTTGAAGGCTTCTCCTGGCACAGGCGCAGCTCTGGCTGTGCTTGGTGCGGGCCATGCTTCCAGAGGGAGAACAGCAACCCTCACAGTTACTCCTGGGCAATGTCCTGCTGGGAAGAGCTCATTTGAAGGCAGCTCTCCCAGGCTGGCAGCAAGGCAGCTTGGCAGCAAGCCCCAAGGCTGGTCCAGGGGTGCTCCCTGTCCCCCAGCTCAACCACAGCTCCCACATCTGGCTCTCTTGTTACCAAAAGGGATTTGCTTGCATTTTCCTTTTCTTCCAGTTCATGTGCAGGTACTGTGAAAAAAGGCAGGCAGCAGAAGTACGTGCTAGCTAAAATCCCTTTTTACCGGTAGCAATAAGGGTGCTCTCAGCTTGGAGCATGAGAAGGACGCCGTGTTACAACTCTTCGGTCCTTATATGCAGTCTTAAGACTATTCATGTACTCCTTTTTACAATTTGCTCAACCTATTGGCTTTGGCCACGATATCGTCTGCTACCATTCACTTTTGAGTTTTTGTACAGGCGAACCCTCTGTGCAAGTGCGCTTAAGGCATATTTATGAGCTGAGTTTACACAATTTTGTTGCAACTTTGCTTGTTTTCAGCCGGTTTGGTCTGGTTTCTTCTAGCAGCAAACCCACTTGCATAGGAGAGTTCAAGATCAGTCAAGTTCTCTTGTGCACGTCTTGGAAGCCATCTTCACATTGCAGCTTTTTCTTACGGAGCACTTTCCAGCAGGATTTTGGAAAGCCCTTTCCCAGCTGGGAGCTCCAGGTCAAGGCCACGGAGCAGAAACAGCCCCCAGCCCCAAGGGCCCCAGCCCCCAAGTGGCCTCTGACCCCAAACTACTAAAACTGCCAAACAGGCTCTCCCTCTAACTGCATTATCTTCAGTTTGGAGAAAAGAAACTGTATGCTTCCAGATTCAGTCGTCTGACTAAGACTGTTAGAGGGTGGTTGGGGCTTCAGCTCCAGAGCAAAAGAATTTCCATTACAGAATCTCAGCCATTGCCTCCACGATCATCTTGTCAGTGACCCACAAACACTGTGTTGTAAAAGCCAATGGCTAATAAAAAGGATCCTCTCCTCCTCCCAAATCTGTGTTTATCTATCTCCTACCCTCAGACTACCACAGTAATTATCATACTATTATTATCTAATTACCACCGACCTGAAAACCCTCCAAAGCATGGATGAGAACCATCACTAATCACGCACCCACCTCTTAGTCCTCTTGCAGCGAGGCCTCTCTGACCGAGCACTTCTGCATGGATATCTCTGTCTGACAGGAGATGGTTGGCCTGAAAAAGCAATGAAAATCTTATGTTCTCTTGGCTCTAGTGAAAGCAAAGAATTTATGATGCTGATAAAAACAAGTTCCAAGAGAAAGCAGGATTGTGGAAGGGGAGGAAAACGTGATCGTCTCACCCACTTTTAATCTCAGAGGAAGTTTCAAGGGTGCTTTTTTTTGGAATCCCTACACAACACAAGTGAAGAAGCCCACACCTGCTTTTTGAGGAGAACTGAAAAACACAAGAGTAAGACTATCAAGTCTCTGTAATTACTCTGCTTTCCAGGATACATGGCTCATTTTTTACACATCCCAGTGGAGAGCTTTCACTTAAAATCACTAAGTTCTGATATGGAAAAGCAAAGCGTCCTCTGTAAATTTTTGAAAAGAACAGTAGACTGTTCATATGAAGTGTAAATGCCATGTTTCCACACTCAAAGGTTATAATGCTTTTGAGTATCTTTGCCGTCTTCATCTTCTTTGCCAAGACTTTCCTCCGATAACACTATAACTACCGTACCTCAACATAACATGGAACTGTTCCAATACTCTTGCAGATTCTGTGAAATCCAAAATGCCCTACATGGATGCCTGCAGGTTTTGCTATTACCATCACATTTAAGACACAGTCAATCCTACCAAACCTACAACCTGAAAAACCTGAAGACCACTTTATGCAAGACAAATTCCAGAATTTACAATCAGCACGGAGGAGCATACGTATCAACCTTGTTCTGTCCTTGCCAAAACTGCTGGGCGACCTGTCATCAGCCTCGGTGGCTGACAGCAGGCAAGACTCTCTCATCTGCCTTAGCTCGGGTGCAGCTCCTGGGAAAACAGCTATTTCAGAAGGGCAGGTCTTGTTATTTTGGGAAAGTGCTTCAAGGAAATGCTTTTAATACTCCGGAATGGTAAGACTAAGCATGGTAATCTCACTCCAAGTCCTAGCTCTGCCACAGATTACAGGAGCAATAACGGGCAAGTCACCAGTTTGAACTTCCCCACTGAGAAAACACTGTCAAATGCATACAGTTTATGCTACCACCTTTGGTAGTTCTTTTCATGGAAGATGGTAAAAATGCAAAAGAACAGAGTATCATTATCTAGCAGGTTCTCATAATCATACCCCCTCTCATTAATAGCTGGACACCAGGAAAGGAGTGTACATGCTCTGTTGACCTACCTGCTCACTAAAACCAAATAAATTTTATTTCTTCAAAAGCACGACCTTTCTTTTTTCTCTTTTTTCCTTTTTTTTTGTTTTTTTTTTTTTTGTTTTTCCACGAAAAGACTGGCACTGCTTTCTGAATTCAAGATGAGTTACATGGAGTCTACAGACAGCTCATGACGGATCTGAACTCCCAAGTCAAGGTCACGACCAATATGGATCATGGCGTTGATCAACTGCATACAGGCCACCTGAAAAAAAACCACAGACACACATCAAAGAGAAAACTTGTGAGCATGGACTGGAAGTCAGTGGTTTGGGACTTCTAAGGAGAAGTAAAAGTCTCCAGCACCTGCTCACAGCTGCAATGAGAGAAGATCAGCAGCCACCTCAAAAGCCAGGACAGGGGTGCGCGTGTGCAGACCAATTACAAAATGAAGAGAAGAGCCAGAGGCAGAAGAGAGACTCCACAGAGAGGCCAGAAACGGACAAAAGCTCAAGAGCAGCAAAGGGCAGGATTTCTACCACCACGTACACGCCTTTGGGTTGAGGCAGGACACAGAGGGTACACAGAGCCTTCACTGCATCTGTCATCAGGAGAGAGACTTTGGTATCAACAGCTCTTGCCAGGAGCAGCACCCCCTATTTTGTACCCAGGAGTGTTTGATTCCACACTAAGGAGAAAAGAAACTTGAAATCAATGTCCGAGACTAAGCCAGCTCTAAAGGAGACTGAGATGGGAATGCCTCGTGATTAACCATGCTCTGAGGAATAACCATGAGAAAACACTTGTTCCAAAACCTTGTCCAAACACCTATGTTGCCCTTGCTTCTGACAGGGGACAGAGGAGTGACAAGAAAGGGAGTGATGCACCTCAAACCATGCTGCCAGCAAGAGAAAGGCTTGCAGGTAAACTGAAGAAGCCACAAGGAACGTGTGGACTTGGGAGGAAACAGAGACGCCCCGAGCACCTTCAAACCCTTACAGCAAGCAAAGCATCGCTCTGTCTAAAAGACCCGTTCTTCTCTTCCTGCCATTTACATTTAACAATAGGAGGTATTTAAATCCCATATGGAAAGGATTACCGTACTCTTCTGCCTAGAAGAGGGCTAGCACTTCATTGTGCGTTCCAAGAAATCCATCTTATGTTCTGCTTCCAAGAAGCTGTGATTTGGGCCAGTTTATGGCTTCGGGTAAAAAGACTAAAGCCAAGGAATTTCCCTAAAAGCTTTACCTTGAACTAGCACAGCTACAAGTCCTTAGATGTCACAGATGCCCAAATCACTCAAACCATCTTTTTTTTTAAACGACAGGCTACCTTTGATAATAATGGCAGATGTGTAACAATGCCTCTGTCAAGAGAAGAAGCTAGCACTTGTCCTTCTCCTGGTATTCTTGCAAGGAGTTTCTGTGTAACAGAAAGGTCTTCCTCGAGTATTATGAGCATCTTGAATTAGAAAGGAAGTCCTACGCTTTTGTGAATGCCTTCTCTTTGCTTTCTTGGAAGAGATGTTGCTGCACTACGCCTGTCTGTCTCAACATTGGCTCTGCATTTCAGAAACCGAACCTGGAAAATCCTTAACTAATGATGCACTGAACCCCAAATCCCACCCTGGGGAGAAAATAAAAAACAAAAAGAAAAAAAAAAAAAACATATACTTCTGGAAAAGTCAAAGTGAAATCACCTGCCTGCCTGTGATGATATCCAGCATGAGCTGAATGGACCCAAAGGCTGTGACCCATAATGTCAGAGCTGCATTTAAAGAGCAAGCCCCAGACAAACCCCCACCTCTAGCCAATAACTCAAACCCCTCTCCAACTCCAAGTCCCTGGCAGGCAGGCCTTATTCTCCTTCATGAACTGGTAGTATTAGTCACCTCTGCTGGAAGCAGCAAGCCCCCTGAACGAGATATACAGGGCATTTGGAAAATAGGCTCTGCCAGACCTCCAGCACATGGCCCTGCAGGGGATCCTGGGACAAAGACATTAACTAGAGAGCTGCTTGCGTCGCCTTTTCTCATCCTTTAGGAACTAGGAGCCAGAAGCAGTGCCCAGATTGCTCCGCTGGACCTGGCCATCGATGCAGATGCTGGGGCCAGCGCAAGCTGTTTGTGTCAAGTTTAGAAAGGATGTGTTCAATGGCATTGCCAGCATGCTGGGACAGCTGGAACGTGCCAGAACTCCCCACTGCCCTTCCGCCATGTTACCTATATTCCTGTGAGTCAAGGGCACGCTCACAGCGTACCAATGACTCAACTGGGATGTACTTCTACTTAACAGGCAGCTCGGTCCCACTACCCCAACCTCAGTAGGCCAGAGGCTTTATTTCACTTTTGGAACAAAGCTGCTGCGTATTTACAGGACGTGCTGACACAGCAGTAACAGCTCAGAGTTTTGATAGACAGACAGCCTGCATGCCAGCACCGCAGGAGGAGGGCTCCAGATGATCCGCCTCTTCTCATAGAAACAACAGCTGACGTAGTTCAGACCCCAAATGCTCGCCCGCGAGCACTGCCCAGGCAGCCGCTCCCCACCTCTCTGCAGGAAGCCGGATCTACTGTTCTGCAGACTGGGCCTGTCTTAAGAGCTGTGGGCTGATCATTTCCTACTCCGGGTGCAATACAGCAAACGAAGGCAAGGCAGAGGACGCTCTTGGAGCAGCGTCCACTCACACACAGAACACTAAGAGCAGAATTCATCTACACAGAGGTCCTGTCTACAATATGGCTGTCAACACCGAGTCCCGTTGCCTCCGACTTCCCGTACAGTCCGGGCAATCAGGGGGTTCAAGGCTGGCTTGACACGTCCTAGAGGAAAGCCTTTTATTAGGTAAGATCAGTCACGCCCTAAACCACGACAAACAAACTTCTGTAGACTACAGTGGGAGCCCAGACCCCTCGTGCAGGTGCAGACACCAATTCACAGCTGCGATGGTTTCTACCATGAACGTCAGCAAGGAAGCCCGTGCCTGACACTGTACTTGATAGAGAACAGCAGGAGACTGTGCTCCTAAGGGTATGTGTTCTCTCGCTGATGCTGAGCAGAAAGCTGACACGTTATACGCTCTCACAGGATGCAGGAGACAGATCACAACCCACATGACAGCAATAACGAATGCCTACCTGGCATTCCTAAGAGGAGGGCATCATCCCGGTGTCTGCAGAGGAAGGCGAACACTTGTGCCAGCAGGTATATTTAGACCCTGGAGCACAGAGGAGTCCCACGGAAACCTGCAGGCTGAATTAGCAAGACAAAGGCAGTTACTGACTGTATCAGGGGAAGCCACACAATAGGTTATGCTCTTTTTCCAGCAAGACGTCCTGCAATTTTTGACTAGGTACTGCTCCAATCACCTCTTGGGTTCTTGCTGGATGAAATGGGCAGCGTGGTAAGGACAGAATTAGAAGGACATCACTTGAATAAACTTTAAATCGATCAAATTTGTATTTTTCATTGCTAGTAAAACAAGGACAAGAGCCTAGAAGACAGCATGCAAGGTCATGAGAGGACCCAGCTATTTGTTTGGTAAAATACAGCCCCGAGGGACTAATACTCAAGAACTCATCTGGACCTAACAGATGAATGACATTCTTTCTCAGCCAGGTCAGAAGAGAATCACATCCCAATCCTGAGAGGCTGAAAGAAGAAGATGTACTCTATGCCAGTCTGCCAAGGCTGACAGAGGATTTACCAAAGCCATGGAGAATGGCACGTGGGGCTGAGAGCAGGAGCACCCTTCTCTGTCGAGAGCTTAGAGTTGCATGTCTGTGGCCACGCATACCAGGCGCCACAAGTGCCCTTGTCAGCGTTGGCCCAGAACAGCGCTATAACTCATAGACAGCAAGGACATGGAGCCTGCCAGCGGGGGCTGCTGTGGCTGACAGAGCCAGCGTGGGCCGTGCTGCATCCGCGTTTCACTGCGCTTTGTGCAGGAAGGTTGACGCTGCGTGGGTACGCTTGGCTTATTTGGCTTGCTCATCACTGCTTGCCTGCTGCCACTGTAACCAGATTGGGTCAACACCCAAACATGTGCATGCTGCCTGTAGGAGCTATCTTCTCTGGTGTCTGTTTTGCCACCCTCCCCCGACAGGGCACCGTGCCCAGCACCCGGAACCAGCAACTCTGTGACATCAGCCCCGGGGACAAGGCCACCGCGGGCAATGTGACTACTGCGGGCACTACGTCGGCTGCTGCACTGGTGGCAGCGACGAATTTGCTCCCCCTCCTCGTCCTGCTGGCCATGTGCTGGCCTGTGCACGGCACATGGGACAGCTGTGGGTAAGTGGCCCGAGGCTCTGGGAGGGAGCTGGGGCAACCATTATGGGCTTCACTGGAGGGTGCCCGCTTGTCCCCTGTGGCCACGCCACAGCTTCTCGAACCCCATGTGGGAGCCTCTAAGCTGCGGTGGGATGGAAAACAATTCATGGAAGAAGGTATGGTGTATGTGGCAGCTGGGATTAAGTGCTACGCGCAGTTTTGTGTCTGGATCAGTACTGTCCTTGCACGTTGACTAAGCCCCAGTTCAGAGCAGAAATTCTTGTTGCTTATCGTGGGTGCCAGAGTGCTGTTCCTGCTCTCTCCTCCCCAGGGCATTAATTTAATCTTTTGTGTATATTCAGCCTTCCTGAGCTTCCCCCTAACTTGCCCCCGCTGCTCTTTGGCCTGGAGTCAGACCCAGCCAAGAACTATGATCTGCTGCAGAGCGGCGCAGGGCCGGAGCATCTGCAAGTCCTGAAGGAGATCAAACTGCAGAAAGTGCTTTTTGAACAGCGCATGGAGTCTGGGGACAGCCAGGTCAGGAAGGGCAGGGATCCTGCCCTGCTGCCTACCAAACTGCACTCCTAAGCCCTCCTGCTGCCACTGCTCCTGGCCTCTTGCTGCTCCATCCCCTTCCGTTGCTCCGTGCTGGAACCCCATCCCAAACCCACCAGACTCCCCTGCCCCCAACTACCCAAGCTCAGCCTTAGAGCTACCCTGCAGCTTTGGCTCAGTGACACCGCTGACTGATGGAGCACTGGGGCAGCAAACTGTGCGTTGGGGAGATTGCCAGCCCTGCTAGGAGGGCAGCTCAGGGGACCCTGTGCTCTCTGCTGGACGTTCAAGCTGAGGCCTCTTGACAGAAACCCGGACTGGCTCAGGGAGGGACCATGAGACAGCATCATCTCCAGAGCCAGAACAGCTCCTTTCAAACCATCATCAAGGTGAAGCAAAGGGCATGCCCCAGTCTCCAGAGATCCCAGCGCAGCTGGAGGCACGCTCTGCACCCCTGGGTGGGAACAGAGCTGGCAGCTGCAGCACCAGCACTTGCCAGGGGCCAAGAGCACAGCAAGAGGAGGATGGGATGGATGGTCCTGGCAGCTTCAGAGGCAGGACCTTGCATGGCTAGTGCAGAGGGGACATGCCTAGGCAGAAGCAGCTCAGGGTATGCATGCTCAAGCACCTCCAAGTCCTTCACGACTCCAGGAGGTGGAGATGTGGCTGGTGGTTGGCAGGCCTGGTCCTCTTGTGAGGTCTGTGGGTGCTGGGGCTGATCAACCAGGTGGGCTGCAACCACATGCCAGCCCCATGACCGAAAGGCTTGCTCTCCTCTTGCTCGTGAGCTAGTCCAGCTTCGAGTTCACTAGCCAACTGCACACGCCCACAGCGCTCCCACCAGCAGCTGGCCCCAGACACTCGCTGTTTCCAGCTGCTGGGGCCCTGTGACCTGTGTTCCCTTCTGCCACTGCTAGCAGCCAGGCCTCTGGACCCACCCCTGTCACGCTGGGGACACAGAGTGGGGCCACACAGAAAAGGATTTGGAATTGCTCTCAGAAAGAAGGTAGGATGGACTGTGGTGATCAGGTGCAGGGCTCAGGCAAGCAAGCAAACCAACCAGCACTTTGCTTATGTGTGACTGGCTCCTTGATCCCCCCTTCTCACCATTTTCCATGCTTATACATCCCCCTCCTCTTCCTTCACTCCTCCCTTTCTCCCCCCTTGTCTCCTCCCAAACAAGGCACTCACCCCCGGTTATTTTCCCCCTGGCTCCCAGGTTTGCCCCATCTGTGAACAGAGTTGGGGTTTCAGGTGCCGTTAGCTAGGTCACCTTGGACTTCCATGGCATCACTGATGCGGTTTCCTGGGTACTGCTATCCCTGACAGATTCCTCTCCCCAAAATGACCCCAGCTCTTCCTTCAATTATCTGTGAAGTGTGGCCACCTCTCGCATCATTCCCCCTCAACCACCTGCAAAATCTGGTGCTGGAACAGCAGAGTATCCACAGAAGACAAGTTGTCTTATCTCAGGCCTTCTTCCGTCTGCTCTAAGCAGATATGGGGCACCACCTTCAGGTCCATTCTCAAAAACCAAAGCAGCCTTGAGTCCAGTTTGCTTAGGGCCCAGTTCTGGTGCCTGTGAAGCCATGCGACGCCTCAAGGGCCCTGAGAATAGCAGCTATTCCACTTTCAGACAGAGCCTGCCCTGTCATCCCAGGGACCAGGCTGCACACCCAGCTCTGGGCCTTAGGTCTAACCCCACAAGCCAGGATGGCAGCACCAAGCTCCCGCACCTTTCACGAGCTCTGAGGCTGCCACCCTTCAAGGCACTGCTCTCCACCCTGCTCAGCAAATGCAACGCACGTGGCTGCCTCCTGCTTTTCTCCCATGACTGCCCTGCACTCCAGCACGTGAGCAAGGCTCCACCATACAGCTGTAGAAGGCAGACTGGTGAGGTGAGGTTGATACAGGATGCACCAAAGCCATGGAGAATGGCATGTGGGGCTGAGGGGTTCAGAATCAGAGTCACTTAGGTTGGAAAAGACCTTTAAGATCATTGAGTCCAACCACAAACCAAAAACTACCAAGTCCACCACTAAACCATGTCCCTAAGTGCCACATCTACACATTGCTTAAATACCTCCAGGGATGGGGACTCAACCACTTCCCCGGGCAGCCTGTTCCAATGCTTGACAACCCTTTCGGTGAAGAAATTTTTCCTAATATCCAACCTAAAGCTCCCCTGGTGCAATTTGAGCCCATTTCCTCTTGTCCTATCACTTGCTACTTGGGAAAGGAGACCAACCCCCACCTCACTACAGCCTCCTTTCAGGTAGTTGTAGAGAGCAATAAGGTCTCCCCTCAGCCTCCTTTTCTCGAGGCTGAACAACTGAGGCGGCTCCCTCAGCCGCTCCTCACAGGACTTGTGCTCCAGACCCTTCACCAGCTTCGTTGCCCTTCTTTGGACACGCTCCAGCACCTCAATGTCCTTCTTGGAGTGAGGGGCCCAAAACTGAATACCGGATTCAAAGTGCGGCCTCACCAGTGCTGAGTACGGGGGGCGGTCACTGCCCTGGTCCTGCTGGCCACTCTAATTCTGATACAAGCCAGGATGCCACTGGCCTTCTTGGCCACCTGGGCACACTGCCGGCTCATCTTCAGCCAGCTGTCGACCAACACCCCCAGGTCCTTTTCCGCCGGGCAGCTCTCCAGCCACTCCTCCCCCAGCCTGTAGCGTTGCATGGGGTTGTTATGACCCAACTGCAGGACCGGGCACTAAGCCTTGTTACATCTTATACAGTTGTCAAGGAGAAAGTGCAAGAGAAGGATTAGCACCAACAAAAGGATATGGATGAGGAGAAGTTGGATGGAAAGGTGGAGGAGAAGGAGGAGGAGAAAGAGCAACACAAGAAGGAAGAAGAGGATAAGGAGGAGGAAAAAATAGGACGAGGATGAAAAGGAACAGGACAAGGAGGAGAAAGATGAGAAATGAGCAAGAGGAAGACGAAGAGGAGGAGGTGGAGGAAGAACAGGAGAAGAAATAGGAAAAGGAACAGGAATAAGATGAGGAAGAGGAGGAGAAGAAGAAGGAAAAAAAGGAGGAGAAAGAACAGATGATGAAGGGGAAGAAAAAGAAGAGGAGGAGGAGGAATAAGAGGAGAAAAATTAAGAAGAATACGAGGACAAGGCGAAGGAAGAAGAGGAGGAAGAACAGGATTTGGAGGAGGAGGAAGAAAAAGAGGAATATGAGGTAGGAGAAGATGAAGAGAAGGAGGAGGAGTAATATGCTGAAGAACAGGAGGAGGAGAAGGAGAAGGAGAAGGAAGAGGAGAGGAGAAGGTGGAAGAAGAACAGAAGGAACAGGAGGATGAGGATAAAGAACAGGAGGGTAAACAGAGTACCAGAACAACAGGAAGAGGAGGAAGAACACCAGAAGGAAATAGGAGGAGGAAGAGTTGGAGGAGGAGGAGGAGAAGGAGGGGTATAAGGAGAAGGACTATGAAGAGCAAGAAGAACAGGAGGGGGATGAACATGCAGAGGATAAACATGCAGAGGTGTATGAGGAGGAGAAAGTGAAGGAGACCGAGGAAGAAGAGGTGGAGGAAGAACTGGATGAAGACAAAAAGGAGGAGGAAGAAAAAGAACAGGAGGAGGAGGGAGAACTGTGGGAAGAACAGGATGAAGAACATGAGAAAGAACAAGAAGAAGAGGAAGAGGAAGAACAAGAGCAGGAAGGAGTACGAGGAGGAACATGAAAAGGAATAGAGGAAGGACAAGAGGAGGAAGAGGAAGAAGAGGAGGTAGAGGGGGAAGAAATGGA
>NW_028120948.1:0-14970 GCF_965183815.1 Platalea leucorodia
CATGTGGGGCACCACCAGCTTGATCAACATGGCCGCCGCCGTCACGTTGACCTGGAAGACCTGGGGGGGGGGGGGGCGGGGTTAGAGGGGGGGCGTGGCCTCGGGTGGGCGTGGCCTCGGTGGGCGTGGCCTCGGTGGGCGTGGCCTACCTTCTCCCAGACGGCCTCGTCGGCGTCGAGGGCGGGGCCCAGGGCGGGGCTGGCGGCGGCGTTGGAGACCAGGATGTCGATGGCGCCGTAGGTCTGCAGGGCCTGGGGGGAGGGGCGGGGCCTGGGGGGAGGGGGCGGGGCCTGGGGGGGGAGGGGGCGGGGCCCGGCCCCACAACTGCGCCCCACAACCGCCGCAGGGAGGCGCCACCCCCCCCGGGAAGGCGGGGGACCCATAGCGCCCCATAGCGCCCTATAGCCCCATAGCGCCCCATAGCCCCCATAGCCCCCATAGCCCCCATAGCGCCCCATAGCCCCCATAGCGCCCCATAGCCCCCATAGCCCCCATAGCGCCCCATAGCCCCATAGCCCCCATAGCCCCATAGCGCCCCATAGCCCCATAGCCCCATAGCCCCCATAGCCCCCATAGCCCCCATAGCCCCCATAGCGCCCCATAGCCCCCATAGCGCCCCATAGCGCCCTATAGCCCCATAGCGCCCCATAGCCCCCATAGCGCCCCATAGCCCCATAGCGCCCCATAGCCCCCATAGCCCCCATAGCCCCCATAGCGCCCCATAGCCCCCATAGCGCCCCATAGCCCCATAGCGCCCCATAGCCCCCATAGCCCCCATAGCGCCCCAGTGTGCCCCATAGCACCCATAGGCCCCATAGCCCCCATAGCGCCCCATAGCCCCCATAGCGCCCTATAGCCCCATAGCCCCCATAGCCCCCATAGCGCCCCATAGCCCCATAGCGCCCATAGCCCCCATAGCCCCCATAGCCCCCATAGCCCCCATAGCGCCCCATAGCCCCATAGCCCCCATAGCCCCCATAGCGCCCTATAGCCCCATAGCCCCCATAGTGCCCCATAGCCCCATAGCCCCCATAGCGCCCTATAGCCCCATAGCGCCCCATAGCCCCCATAGCGCCCCATAGCGCCCTATAGCCCCATAGCGCCCCATAGCCCCCATAGCCCCATAGCGCCCTATAGCCCCCATAGCCCCCATAGTGCCCCATAGCCCCCATAGCCCCCATAGCGCCCCATAGCCCCCATAGCCCCATAGCCCCATAGCGCCCCATAGCCCCATAGCCCCCATAGCCCCCATAGCGCCCCATAGCGCCCCATAGCCCCATAGCCCCCATAGTGCCCCATAGCCCCCATAGCCCCCATAGCGCCCTATAGCCCCATAGCCCCCATAGCCCCATAGCGCCCCATAGCCCCCATAACCTCCACGGCCCCATAGCGCCCCACGGCCCCACGGCCCCATAGCGCCCCACGGCCCCATGACCCCCACGGCCCCATTGCGCCCCATGGCCCCACGGCCCCATGGGATCCCCACGGCCCCATTGCGCCCCACGGCCCCACGCGCCCCACACACGCCCCCCCCCCCCCAGCCCCTCACCTTCTGGACGAGGCCCTGGCGGCTGTGGGGCTGCCCCACATGGCAGACGACCCCGCTGACCTCCAGCCCCCGGGCCCGCAGCTGCCCCACGGCGGCCTCCACGTGTGGGGCGCGGCGGGAGCTCAGCACCACCCGCGCCCCCGCCTCCCCCAGCGCCGCCGCCACCGCCAGCCCGATCCTGAGGGGCAGGGGGTCAGGGGGGGCGGGGGGGGGCGGGGGGGGGGGGGGCTGGGGGGGGGCTGGGGGGGGGGCTATGGGGAGATCTATGGGGCTATGGGGGACTATGTGGGGGTCTATGGGGCTATGGGGGGGCTGGGGGGGGGCTATGGGGAGATCTATGGGGCTATGGGGGACTATGTGGGGGTCTATGGGGCTATGGGGGGGCTGGGGGGGGGCTATGGGGCTATGGGGGGCTGTAGGGCTGGGGGGGGCTATGGGGGGGCTACAGGGGGTCTATGGGGAGATCTATGGGGCTGGGGGGGCTATGGGGGGGTCTATGGGGCTGGGGGGGCTATGGGGGGGTCTATGGGGGGGCTGTGGGGGGGCTACGGGGGGTCTATGGGGCTATGGGGGGGCTATGGGGGGCTGTAGGGCTGGGGGAGGGGGGCTATGGGGGGGCTGTGGGGGCGTCTATGGGGCTATGGGGGGCTATGGGGCTGGGGGGGCTATGGGGGGCTATGGGGAGATCTATGGGGCTATGGGGGGGTCTATGGGGCTGGGGGGGCTATGGGGCTGGGGGGGCTATGGGGGGGCTATAGGGAGATCTATGGGGCTGGGGGGGCTATGGGGGGGCTATGGGGAGATCTATGGAGCTATGGGGGGCTGTGGGGCTGGGGGGGGCTATAGGGGGGCTGTGGGTCGCCATGGCTCCCGGGGGCCGTGGGTCGCCGTGGGTCGCCGTGGGTCACTCACCCCTGGGTGGCGGCCGTCACCACGGCCACCTTCCCCGCCAGCGGCCCCTCGGCCGCCCGCGGCCCCATGGCCGCCCCGCGCAGGCCGCGGCCCCCCGCCCGCCCCACGGCGCCCCACATCTGCCCCACGGCCTGCGCCCGGGGCACTGGGAGGGACTGGGAGGGCGGCGGGAGGGACTGGGGGGGACTCAGGGGGGACTGGGAGGCACTGGGGGGGTGCGAAGGGGTACTGGGAGGTACCGGGGAGTACTGGGAGGGGACTGGGAGGGACTGGGGGGGTACTAGGGGGGTACTGGGAGGCACTGGGGGGCTACTGGGAGGGACTGGTGGGCACTGGGGGGGTACTGGGAGGGACTGGAGGGGTACTAGGGGGGTACTGGGAGGCACTGGGGGGGTGCGAAGGGGTACTGGGAGGTACCGGGGAGTACTGGGAGGGGACTGGGAGGGACTGGGAGGGACTGGGGGGGCACTGGGAGGGACAGGGGGGGCACTGGGGGGGCACTGGGAGCACTGGGGGGGTACTGGGAGGGACTGGAGGGGTGCGAAGGGGTACTGGGAGGTACCGGGGAGTACTGGGAGGGGACTGGGAGGGACTGGGGGGGCACTGGGAGGATACTGGGAGGGACTGGGGGGCATCGAAGGGGTACTAGGGGGGTACTGGGAGGGACTGGGGGGTACTAGGGGGGTACTGGGAGGCACTGGGGGGGTGCGAAGGGGTACTGGGAGGTACCGGGGAGTACTGGGAGGGGACTGGGAGGGACTGGGGGGGCACTGGGAGGATACTGGGAGGGACTGGGGGGCATCGAAGGGGTACTAGGGGGGTACTGGGAGGGACTGGGGGGTACTAGGGGGGTACTGGGAGGCACTGGGGGGGTGCGAAGGGGTACTGGGAGGTACCGGGGAGTACTGGGAGGGGACTGGGAGGGACTGGGAGGGACTGGGGGGGACTGGGGAGGACTGGGGGGCTACTGGGAGGCACTGGGGGGGTGCGAAGGGGTACTGGGAGGTACCGGGGAGTACTGGGAGGGGACTGGGAGGGACTGGGGGGGTACTAGGGGGGTACTGGGAGCACTGGGGGGCTACTGGGAGGGACTGGTGGGCACTGGGGGGGTACTAGGGGGGTACTGGGAGGCACTGGGGGGGTGCGAAGGGGTACTGGGAGCACTGGGGGGCTACTGGGAAGGACTGGTGGGCACTGGGGGGGGTACTAGGGGGGTACTGGGAGGCACTGGGGGGGGGGGAAGGGGTACTGGGAGGTACCAGGGAGTACTGGGAGGGGACTGGGAGGGACTGGGAGGGACTGGGGGGGCACTGGGAGCACTGGGGGGGGGTACTGGGAGGGACTGGGGGGCATCGAAGTGGTACTAGGGGAGTACTGGGAGGGACTGGGGGGGACTCAGGGGGCACTGGGAGGCACTGGGGGGGTGCGAAGGGGTACTGGGAGGTACCGGGGAGTACTGGGAGGGGACTGGGAGGGACTGGGGGGGTACTAGGGGGGTACTGGGAGCACTGGGGGGCTACTGGGAGGGACTGGTGGGCACTGGGGGGGTACTGGGAGGGACTGGAGGGGTACTAGGGGGGTACTGGGAGGCACTGGGGGGGTGCGAAGGGGTACTGGGAGGTACCGGGGAGTACTGGGAGGGGACTGGGAGGGACTGGGGGGGTACTAGGGGGGTACTGGGAGCACTGGGGGGCTACTGGGAGGGACTGGTGGGCACTGGGGGGGTACTAGGGGGGTACTGGGAGGCACTGGGGGGGTGCGAAGGGGTACTGGGAGCACTGGGGGGCTACTGGGAAGGACTGGTGGGCACTGGGGGGGGTACTAGGGGGGTACTGGGAGGCACTGGGGGGGGGGGAAGGGGTACTGGGAGGTACCAGGGAGTACTGGGAGGGGACTGGGAGGGACTGGGAGGGACTGGGGGGGCACTGGGAGCACTGGGGGGGGGTACTGGGAGGGACTGGGGGGCATCGAAGTGGTACTAGGGGAGTACTGGGAGGGACTGGGGGGGACTCAGGGGGCACTGGGAGGCACTGGGGGGGTGCGAAGGGGTACTGGGAGGTACCGGGGAGTACTGGGAGGGGACTGGGAGGGACTGGGAGGGACTGGGGGGGCACTGGGAGGGACAGGGGGGGCACTGGGGGGGCACTGGGAGCACTGGGGGGGTACTGGGAGGGACTGGAGGGGTACTAGGGGGGTACTGGGAGGCACTGGGGGGGTGCGAAGGGGTACTGGGAGGTACCGGGGAGTACTGGGAGGGGACTGGGAGGGACTGGGGGGGCACTGGGAGGATACTGGGAGGGACTGGGGGGCATCGAAGGGGTACTAGGGGGGTACTGGGAGGGACTGGGGGGTACTAGGGGGGTACTGGGAGGCACTGGGGGGGTGCGAAGGGGTACTGGGAGGTACCAGGGAGTACTGGGAGGGGACTGGGAGGGACTGGGAGGGACTGGGGGGGACTGGGGAGGACTGGGGGGCTACTGGGAGGCACTGGGGGGGTGCGAAGGGGTACTGGGAGGTACCGGGGAGTACTGGGAGGGGACTCGGAGGGACTGGGGGGGTAGTAAGGGGGTACTGGGAGCACTGGGGGGCTACTGGGAGGGACTGGTGGGCACTGGGGGGGTACTAGGGGGGTACTGGGAGGGACTGGGGGGCTATTAGGGGGTACTGGGAGGTAGTGGGGGGGTGCTAGGGGGTACTGGGAGGGTACTAGGAGAGTACTGGGAAGTCCTAGGGGGGTTACTGGGGTACTGGGAGGTGCTGGGGGGGTACTGGGAGGGGCGGGGGGGGCTACTGGGAGGGGCGGGGGGGGCTACTGGGGATACTGGGAGGTACTGGGAGCTGCTGACTCCCCTCGGGCCCCTTCGGGTGGGTTCGGATCCCGCTCGGCTCCGTTCGGCTCCGTTCGGCTCCGCTCGGCTCCGCTCGGCTCCGTTCGGCTCCGTTCGGCCCCGGCCCCGGGTTCGGCTCCGCTCGGCTCCGCTCGGCTCCGCTCGGCTCCGCTCGGCTCCGTTCGGCTCCGTCCCGGGTTCGGATCCCGCTCGGCTCCGTTCGGCTCCGTTCGGCTCCGTTCGGCTCCGCTCGGCCCCGGCCCCGGGTTCGGATCCCGCTCGGCTCCGTTCGGCTCCGTTCGGCTCCGCTCGGCTCCGCTCGGCCCCGACCCGGGTTCGGATCCCGTTCGGCTCCGTTCGGCTCCGCTCGGCTCCGCTCGGCTCCGCTCGGCCCCGGCCCCGGGTTCGGCTCCGCTCGGCTCCGGACCCGAACGCGTTCGGCTCCGCTCGGCTCCGCTCGGCTCCGCTCGGCCCCCACCATGGCCCGGCCGGCGGGGGACGTGCCCCGGGAGCTGCAAGGTACCCTATAGCGTCCCCTATAGCCCCCCTATAGCCCCCCCCCCCCATAGCCCCCATACCCCACGGGGGGCTGTGCCCCCCTATCTCCCCATAGCCCCCCCAACCCCCCCCCCAGGACCCCCCATGGAGTCCCCTACAGCCTCCCCTACAGCCTCCCCTACAGCATCCCCTATAGAGCCCCTATAGAGCCCCTATAGAGCCCCTATAGAGCCCCTATATAACGCCCCCCCCCCCCCAGAAAGCATCCGGAGGGTCCTGGGGCGGCCCCGCATCCACCTGCTGCTGCCGGCCCGCCTGGAGAGCCAGCCCCGGCGGCTGGAGGAGAGGGTGCTGGTGGGCACTGGGGGGCACTGGGGGGCACTGGGAGGGACTGGGAGGGGCTGGGAGGGGCTGGGAGGGGCTGGGAGGGGGAATGGGGGCACTGGGAGGCACTGGGAGGGACTGGGAGGCACTGGGAGGGGGAGTGGGGGCACTGGGAGGCACTGGGAGGGACTGGGAGGGGGGAATGGGGGCACTGGGAGGCCCTGGGAGGGACTGGGAGGCACTGGGAGGGGGAGTGGGGGCACTGGGAGGCACTGGGAGGGACTGGGAGGGGGGATTGGGGGCACTGGGAGGCACTGGGAGGGACTGGGAGGGGGAGTGGGGGCACTGGGAGGGACTGGGAGGGACTGGGAGGGGGATTGGGGGCACTGGGGGGCACTGGGAGGGACTGGGAGGCACTGGGAGGGGGAGTGGGGGCACTGGGAGGCACTGGGAGGGACTGGGAGGGGGATTGGGGGCACTGGGAGGGGGATTGGGGGCACTGGGGGGCACTGGGAGGGACTGGGAGGGGGAATGGGGGCACTGGGGGGCACTGGGAGGCACTGGGAGGGGGATTGGGGTCACTGGGGTCACTGGGAGGGGGATTGGGGACACTGGGGGGCACTGGGAGGCACTGGGAGGGGGGAATGGTGGCACTGGGAGGCACTGGGAGGGGGATTGGGGGCACTGGGGGGCACTGGGAGGGATCTGGGGGTGACTGGGAGCACTGGGAGGGGATGCGGGGGTGACTGGGAGGGCAGCGGGGGCCGTGACTGGTGTGACTGGTGCGACTGGTCCCTCCCCAGGTCCTCACCGCCTGGCGCCTCCACCTCTTCGGCACCAAGCTGCCCCCCAAGGTACCCTCGCACGGGGGCTCGCACGGGGGCTCGCACGAGGGCCCCCCTTGCACCAGCGTCTGCACGAGGCCTCGCCTGAGCCCTTGCACGAGGCCTCGCACGAGCCCGGAGCCTTGCACGAGCCCTTGCACGAGCGTCTGCCCTTGCACGAGCCCTCGCACGAGCCCGGAGCCTCGCACGAGCCCTCGCACGAGGGTCCTCCCTCGCACCAGCGTCTGCACAAGCACTTGCACGAGCCCGAGCCCTTGCATGAGCCCTTGCACGAGCCCATGGCCCTCGTACAAACCCTTGCACGAGGGTCAGGCCTTGCACAAGCCCTCGTGCGAGCCCTTGCACGAGCGTCTGCCCTTGCACAAGCCCTTACACGAGCCCTTGCACGAGCCCGGAGCCTCGCACGAGGTCTCACACGAGCGTCTGCACAAGCACTTGCACGAGCCCGAGCCCTTGCACAAGCCCATGCCCTTGCACGAGGCCTTGCACGAGGGTCCTCCCTTGCACGAGCCCTTGCACGAGCCCTTGCACGAGCCCTTGCACGAGGGTCCTCCCTTGCACGAGCCCTTGCACGAGCCCTTGCACGAGCCCATGCCCTCGCATGAGCCCTCGCACGAGGGTCCTCCCTTGCACCAGCGTCTGCACAAGCCCTTGCACGAGCGCCTGCCCTTGCACGAGCCCTTGCACGAGCGCCTGCACGAGCCCGGAGCCTCGCACGAGGCCTCACACGAGCGTCTGCACGAGGCCCTTGCACGAGGCCCTTGCACGAGCCCTTGCACGAGCCCATGCCCTCGCACGAGCCCTCGCACGAGGGTCCTCCCTTGCACCAGCGTCTGCACAAGCCCTTGCACGAGCCCTTGCACAAGCGCCTGCCCTTGCACGAGGCCTCGCACGAGCACTTGCACGAGCCCGGAGCCTCGCACGAGGCCTCGCACGAGGGCCCCCCCTCGCACGCCCCTCGCACGCCCCTCGCACGAGGGTGACGGGTCTCTCGCAGGCCTCGGGCTCCTTCAACGTGCTGGAGATCCGCTCCATCAGCGCCCCCAGCCCCACCCAGGTACCCCCCAGTACGGCCCAGTACGGCCCAGTCCCCTCCCAGTACGGCCCAGTCCCCTCCCAGTACGGCCCAGACCCCTCCCAGTATGGCCCGGTCGCCTCCCACTGCCTCCCAGTTACCCCCCCAGTGCCCCCCGGTAACCTCTAAGGCTCCCCCAGTGCCTCCCAGTATATCCCAGTAACCCCCAGGGCCTCTCCCAGTCCCCTCCCAGTATATCCCAGTGCCCACCCCCCACCCCCCCCAGCGCTATTTAGCCCCCTCCTAGCCCCCCCCCCCCCCCCCCCAGTGCCCTCCCAGTATATCCCAGTGCCTCTCAGTCTCCTCCCAGTCCCCCCCCAGCCCCTCCCAGTGCCTCCCAGTCCCCTCCCCGGCCCCTCCCAGTCTGCCCCCGGCCCCTCCCGGTGCCTCCCAGTATATCCCAGTGCCTCCCAGTCCGCCCCCAGCCCCTCCCGGTGCCAGCCCCTCCCCTCCCAGTCCCCTCCCAGTATATCCCAGCCCCTCCCAGTCCCCCCCCGGCCCCTCCCAGCCCCTCCCAGTATATCCCAGTGCCTCCCAGTCTCCCCCCAGCCCCTCCCAGTCCCCTCCCCGGCCCCTCCCAGTGCCTCCCAGTATATCCCAGCCCCTCCCAGTCCCCTCCCCAGCCCCTCCCAGTCCCCCCCCCGGCCCCTCCCAGTGCCTCCCAGTATACCCCAGTGCCTCTCAGTCTCCCCCCAGCCCCTCCCAGTGCCAGCCCCTCCCCTCCCAGTGCCTGCCAGTATATCCCAGCCCCTCCCAGTCCCTCCCAGGCCCCTCCCAGTGCCTCCCAGTATACCCCAGTGCCTCTCAGTCTCCCCCCAGCCCCTCCCAGTGCCAGCCCCTCCCCTCCCAGTGCCTGCCAGTATATCCCAGCCCCTCCCAGTCCCCTCCCCGGCCCCTCCCAGTGCCTCCCAGTATACCCCAGTCCCCCCCGCAGCCCCTCCCACTATATCCCAGCGCCCCCTCAGCGCCATTTAGCCCCCTCCAGCTCCCTCTCAGCCCCCTCCCCGTGCCCCCCAGCCCCTTCCCAGTGCCTCCCAGTGCCTCCCAGTAGCCCCAGTTCCGGCAGGTGCGGGTGGAGACGGAGCGGGGCCCCTTCCCCTTGGCCTTCGCCAGCCCCGAGGCCGCCGCCCGCCTGACCCGGGCCCTGGGGGCCGCCCTGGGGAGGGCCCTGCCCAGCGCCCCCCCGCCGTGAGTGCACTGGGTTGTACTGGGAGGGACTGGGGGGGGCTGGGGGGGGGCTGGGAGGGACTGGGAGGGGGCTGGGAGGCACCGGGAGGGGGTTTGGGGGGGCCAGGGGAGCTCGGGGGGGCTCTAGGAGGGACTGGGAGGGCACTGGGAGGGCACTGGGAGGGACTGGGAGGGCACTGGGAGGGACTGGGAGGTACTGGGAGGGACTGGGAGGGACTGGGAGGGGGCTGGGAGGCACCTGGAGGGGGTTTGGGGGGGCCAGGGGAGCTCGGGGGGGCTCTAGGAGGGACTGGGAGGGCACTGGGAGGTACTGGGAGGGCACTGGGTTATACTGGGAGGGACTGGGAGGGGGCTGGGGGGGGCTGGGAGGCACCGGGAGGGGGTTTGGGGGGGCCAGGGGAGCTCGGGGGGGCTCTAGGAGGCACTGGGAGGGCACTGGGATATACTGGGAGGGCACTGGGTTACACTGGGAGGGCACTGGGAGGGACTGGGGGGGGCTGGGAGGCACCGGGAGGGGGTTTGGGGGGGCCAGGGGAGCTGGGGGGGCTCTGGGAGGGACTGGGAGGGCACTGGGTTATACTGGGAGGGACTGGGAGGGGGCTGGGGGGGGCTGGGAGGCACCGGGAAGGGGTTTGGGGGGGCCAGGGGAGCTCGGGGGGGCTCTAGGAGGGACTGGGAGGGCACTGAGAGGGACTGGGAGGGCACTGGGTTATACTGGTATATACTGGGAGGGGCTGGGGGGGCTGGGAGGCACCGGGAGGGGGTTTGGGGGGGCTCTGGGAGGGACTGGGAGGGCACTGGGAGATACTGGGAGGGCACTGGGTTATACTGGTATATACTGGGAGGGCATTGGGAGGGACTGGGAGGGGGCTGGGGGGGGCTGGGAGGCACCGGGAGGGGGTTTGGGGGGGCCAGGGGAGCTCGGGGGGGCTCTGAGAGGGACTGGGAGGGCACTGGGTTATACTGGTATATACTGGGAGGGGCTGGGGGGGACTGGGAGGCACTGGGAGGGGGGTTGGGGGTGCCAGGGGAGCTGGGGGGGGCTCTAGGAGGGACTGGGAGGGCACTGGGATATACTGGGGGGGGGACTGGGGGGGGACTGGGGTGCTGTGGGGGGCACTGGGGGGCACTGGGAGGCACTGGGGGTGGCACTGGGAGGCACTGGGGGTTACTGGGAGGCACTGGGGAGCACTGGGGCTGCTGTGGGTGGCACTGGGGGATACTGGGAGGCACTGGGGGTGCTGTAGGTGGTACTGGGAGGCACTGGGGGTGCTGTGGGTAGTACTCGGGGATACTGGGAGGCACTGGGGGTTACTAGGAGGGCACTGGGGGATACTGGGAGGCACTGGGGCTGCTGTGGGTGGCACTGGGGGATACTGGGAGGCACTGGGGGTGCTGTGGGTGGCACTGGGGGGCACTGGGGGTTACTGGGAGGCACTGGGGAGCACTGGGGGTGCTGTGGGTGGCACTGGGGGATACTGGGACAGACTGGGAGGGGTCGCTGGGGACCCAGGTGCCCGGCCCCGCCCCCTCCAGGTGGCCCCGCCCCTCGGAGCCCCCCAGGACACCTCCCCCACCTCGGAAAGCTCCGCCTCCACCGGCCACAGCGTCTGCGGTGAGGGGGCGTGGCCGGGGAGGGGGCGTGGCCACAGAGGGGGGCGTGGTCAGGGAAAGGGCGTGGCCAATGGGCGGGTCTGTGGGGAGGGGTTGGGGTGTGGAAAGGGGGCGTGGCGTTGGGAGTGGGCGGGGTTTGCTCGGTGGGTGTGGTCGCACGATGGGGGCGTGGCCAACAGGGGGGGCGGGTGCGGCCTGGAGGCGGGGCTTTGTGGAAAGGGAGTGGGGTTTGGGGTGGGCGTGGTCACGCGAACGGGGCGTGGTCGACGAGGGGGCGTGGTCAACGGGGGCGTAGTCGTCAGGGAGGTGGGGGGTTTATGTGGGTGGGCGGGGTTTGGGCGGGTGGGCGTGGCCCGGGTGGGGTTTGGGCGGGTGGGTGTGGCCCGGGTGGGCGTGGCCAGCCGTGACCACGCCCCCCCGGGGGGGGCAGGGGGCTTCTCGGAGACCTACGCGGCGCTGTGCGACTACAACGGGGTCAGCTGCCGGGAGGAGGTGCAGTGGGTGCGTGGGGGCGGGGGGCTCTGGGGGGTCCCGGGGGGCTTTGGGGGGTCCTGGGGGGTCCCTGAGGGGCTCTGGGGGGTCCCTGAGGGGCTTTGGGGGGCTCTGGGGGGTCCCTGAGGGGCTCTGGGGGGTCCCGGAGGGCTCTGGGGGGTCCCTGAGGGGCTTTGGGGGGTCCTGGGGGGTCCCTGAGGGGCTCTGGGGGGTCCCTGAGGGGCTTTGGGGGGCTCTGGGGGGTCCCTGAGGGGCTTTGGGGGGTCCCGGGGGGTCCCTGAGGGGCTCTGGGGGGTCCCTGAGGGGCTTTGGGGGGTCCCGGGGGGTCCCTGAGGGGCTCTGGGGGGTCCCTGAGGGGCTTTGGGGGGCTCTGGGGGGTCCCTGAGGGGCTTTGGGGGGTCCTGGGGGGTCCCTGAGGGGCTCTGGGGGGTCCCTGAGGGGCTTTGGGGGGTCCTGGGGGGTCCCTGAGGGGCTTTGGGGGGTCCCGGGGGGTCCCTGAGGGGCTCTGGGGGGTCCCTGAGGGGCTCTGGGGGGTCCCGGGGGGTCCCTGAGGGGCTTTGGGGGGTCCTGGGGGGCTTTGGGGGGTCCCGGGGGGTCCCGGGGGGTCCTGGGGGGTCCCTGAGGGGGCTTTGGGGGGTCCTGGGGGGTCCCTGAGGGGCTCTGGGGGGTCCCGGAGGGCTCTGGGGGGTCCCGGGGGGTCCCTGAGGGGCTTTGGGGGGTCCTGGGGGGCTTTGGGGGGTCCTGGGGGGGGTCCCTGAGGGGCTCTGGGGGGTCCCGGGGGGTCCTGGGGGGTCCCTGAGGGGCTTTGGGGGGTCCCGGGGGGTCCCGGGGGGTCCCTGAGGGGCTTTGAGGGGTCCTGGGGGGTCCCTGAGGGGCTCTGGGGGGTCTCGGGGGGCTTTGGGGGGTCCTGGGGGGGGTCCCTGAAGAGGTTTGGGGGTCCCTGGGGGTTCCCGGGGGGCTTTGGGGGTTCCCGGAGGGCTTTGGGGGGGTCCTGGGGGGGTCCCGGGGGGCTTTGGGGCTCCCTGGGTGTTTTGGGGGGTCCCTGGGGGCTGGGGGGTCCCCGGGCAGCATCGGGGTCCCCCCCCCCCCCCCAGGACGTGGACACCATTTACCACGCCGAGGAGAACCGGGAGTTCAACCTCCTCGACTTCAGCCACCTCGACAGCAGGTGGGGACCCCCAAATCCCCCCCGGGACCCCCAAATCCCCCCCGGGACCCCCAAATCCCCCCCGGGACCCCCCCAAGACCCCTTGGGACCCCCCAAAACCCCCCAGGGACCCCCCCAAGACCCCTTGGGACCCCCCCAAAACCTCCAGGATCCCCCCAAACCCCACCCTGGGACCCCCCAAAACTCCCTGGGACCCCCCAAAACCCCTTGGGACCCCAAACCCCCCCCGGGACCCCCAAATCCCACCCAGGGACACCCCAAAACCCTCCAGGGACCCCCCCCCAAGACCCTTTGGGACCCCCCCAAACCCCTTGGGACCCCAAAACCCAGCCTGGGATGCCCCCAGAACCCCCTGGGACCCCCCAAAACCTCCAGGACCCCCCCCCCAAACCCCACCCTGGGACCCCCCCCAAATCCCCAGGGACCCCCCCCCCAAAACCCCATGGAACCCCAAAACCCACCCTGGGACCCCCCCCCAAATCCCCAGGGACCCCCCCAAGACCCTTTGGGACCCCCCCCAAACCCCTTGGGACCCCAAAACCCACCCTGGGACCCCCCAAACCCCCCACAGACCCCCCCAAAACCCCACCCTGGGAGCCCCCCAGACCCCAAAACCCCCCCAAAACCCCCCCAGGACCCCCCCAAATCCCCTGGGACCCCCCAAAACCCCTTGGGACCCCAAAACCCCACCCTGGGACCCCAAAACCTTCTCCAGCCCCCTCCCCCGGGACCCCCCCCCCCAGGACCCCTCAGGGACCCCCCCAATTTTTCGGGGTGCCCCCCCCCCAATTTGCCGGCAGGGACCTGGCGCTGGCGGTGTCGGCGCTGGCCTACAACCGCTGGTTCCGGGGGCTCTGCTGCCGCGACCTCCGCCTGGTGCGTACCCCAAAATCCCCCCCCCGAACCCCCAAAATCCCCCCCCAGGACCCCCAAAATCCCCCCTTGCACCCCCAAAACCCCCCCCGAACCCCAAACCCCCCCACTTGCACCCCAAAACCCCCCCTCCACTTAGGGGGGGCACCCCAGCTCTGGGGGCTCCTCCCACCCCCCATTTTGGGGGTCCCCAAACCCCTCCCCCCCCCCCCAAACCCCCATTTTGGGGGTCCCCAAATCCCTCCCCCCCCCCCAACCCCCATTTTGGGGGTCCCCAAATCCCTCCCCCCCCCCCCAAACCCCCATTTTGGGGGTCCCCAAATCCCTCCCCTCCTTTTTAGGGGGGCTCCCCAAATTCCTGCCCCCCCAAGCCCCCATTTTGGGGGTCCCCAATCCCCCACCCTCCATTTTGGGGGGTCCCCAATCCCTCCCTCCCCCCCCCCCCCATTTTGGGGTCCCCCCCAAATTTTGGGGTCCCCCCCTTTCCCCCCCTTCCCCACCCCCTCTTTTCACCCCCCCTTTCATTTCAACACATCCCCCCCTCCCCTTAAATTTCAAGGGCTCCCCCAAATTTTGGGGGGGGGGCAATTTTTGGGGGGGGGGGGTCCCCCCCTTCATTTTGGGGGGGTCCCCCCCTTAATTTTGGGGTGCCCCCCCCCCAGGGGGGGGAGGTGGTGGAGCAGGTCCTGCACGCCGTCAGCCGCTCGCCCAGCCTGGAGGAGCTGGTCCTGGACAACGCGGGGTTAAAGGCGTAAGTGGGGGGGGGGGGTGTCCCCCAAAATCTGGGGGGGGGTCCCCAATAATTTGGGGGCGTCCCTAAAAATTTAGGGTTCCCAGGTTTAAATTTGAGGCTCCCCCCCCCCAAAAAAAATGGGGGGGAAAAGGGGGTGGGGGGGGTTCTGGGGGGGGGTGCAAAGGGGGGGACCCCCAAAATCGGGGTGATTTTGGGGTCCCCCCCCCCCGTTTTGCAGGGACTTCGCCCCCCGGCTGGCGGCGGCGCTGGGGGAGCACCCCGCCCCCCCCCCTGCGCAGCCTGGTCCTGGCCCGCGGCCCCCGTCGACGACCGAGGTGGGAGCCCCCAAATCTGGGACCCCCCCCAAACCCCCCCGCACCCCCAAACCCCCCCTGCACCCCTAAATCCCCCCCCGCACCCCCAAACCCCCCTAAATCCCCTCTTTGCACCCCCAAATCCCCCCAATTCCCCCCTTTGCACCCCCAAATCCCCAAAATCCCCCCAGTTCCACCCTTTGCACCCCCAAACCTCCCCAATTCCCCCCTTTGCACCCCCCAATCCCCCCAGTTCCCCCATTGCACCCCCAAACCTCCCCAATTCCCCCTTTGCACCCCAAAATCCCCCCAAATCCCCCCCAAATCCCCCCAATTCCCCCCTTTGCACCCCAAATCCCCCCAATTCCCCCCTTCGCACCCCCAAATCCCCCCAGTTCCCCCATTGCACCCCCAAACCTCCCCAATTCCCCCTTTGCACCCCAAAATCCCCCCAAATCCCCCCAAATCCCCCCAATTCCCCCCTTTGCACCCCAAATCCCCCCAATTCCCCCCTTCGCACCCCCAAATCCCCCCAGTTCCCCCATTGCACCCCCAAA
>NW_028120947.1:0-14939 GCF_965183815.1 Platalea leucorodia
GGGGGGACACCCCAGCACCCCCCTGGGGCACCCCCGCCCCCCCGCTGCGCCCCCTCCCCATTGCACAGCCCCCCCCCTTTTGCACGCCCCCCTTGCACAGCCCCCCCTTTGCACCCACTGCACCCCCCCCCTTGCACAGCCCCCCCCTTTGCACCCACTGCACCCCCCCCCTTGCACAGCCCCCCCCCTTTGCACCACTGCACCCCCCCTTGCACAGCCCCCCCTTGCACCCCATTGCAGCCCCTCCCCACGCACAACCCCCCCACCTGTACCCCCCCTTGCACAGCCCCCCCCCTTGCACCCCATTGCAGCCCCTCCCCCAGGCATAAGCCCCCCCCCCAGCCCCTCCCCACCCCAGGCACGACCCCCCTGCACCCCCTCCCCCCCACGCACAACCTCCCCCCCGCACTCCCCCTTGCACAGGCCCCCCCCTTGCACCCCATTGCAGCCCCTCCCCATGCACAACCCCCCCCCCGCACCCCCCCCTTGCACAGCCCCCCCTTTGCACCCACTGCACCCCCCCTTGCACAGCCCCCCCCCTTGCACCCCATTGCAGCCCCTCCCCCAGGCACAAGCCCCCCCCCAGCCCCTCCCCCACCCCAGGCACGAGCCCCCTGCACCCCCTCCCCCACGCACAACCCCCCCCCCCGCACCCCCCTTGCACAGTCCCCCCACTTGCACCCCATTGCACCCCCTCCCCATGCACTGCACCCCCTCTGGCACAGCCCCCCCCTTTGAACCCCACTGCACCCCCTCCCCCATGCACAAGCCCCCCCAGCCCCTCCCCCACCCCCGCACGCCCCACCCCGCCCCCCACTGCCCCCCTCCCCCACGCACAAAACCCCCCCTTTGCACCCTCTCGCGGCCCCTCCCCCCGCACAAACCCCCCCCCGCTGCAGCCCCTCCCCCATGCACGACCCCCCCAGCCCCTCCCCCCCCCCGCAGGACCCCCCCGCCCCCCCCGTACCCCGCTCCAGCCCCAGCGGGTCCCCGCTCAGCGCTGCCATCTTCGCGCGCGCCCGCCCCGCCCCGCCCCGCCCCCGCCGCGCGCGATCCGGGGGGGGCGGGGGGGGGGGGAGGGGCGGGGGGAGGGGGGGGCACGAGAGGAGCCCGCCCACGCGCATGCGTGCACGTAGGGCGGGGGGGGGATCCCCAAATCTTGGGGGGGGTCCCCAAAATCCGGGGGGGGCAAATTTGGGGGACCCCAAAGCTGGGGGGGGGAATAGGGGGGGCAAATCGGGGGGGGGGGATGGGGGGACCCCAAATCTGGGGGGGGGGGGGAACTCGGGGAGACCCCGAATCTGGGGGGGGACACCCCAAATCTGGGGAGGGGGAGCTGGGTGGGGTCAAATCTGGGGGACCCCAAATCTGGGGGGGCAAATCGGGGGGGGGAGGGGGACTGGGGGGACCCAAATCTGGAGGGGGGGGGGAATCTCAGGGAGACCCCAAATCCGGGGGGGGGACAGGACTGAGGGGACCCCAAATCTGGGGAGGGGGAGCTGCGGGGGGGGCAAATGTGGGGGACCCCAAATGGGGGGGGGGGATATGGGGGAGGGAAGCACAGGGAGACCCCAAATCTGGGGGAGGGGGGGGACTGGGGGGACCCCAAAACCGGGGGGGGGGGGGAGGATCCCAACTGTGGGGTCTGGAGAGGGGCAGAACCCCAAAACTGGGGGGAGGAGACCCCATTTTGGGGGAGACCCCCATCCCAGGGGAAAAGCCCCCCCCCCAAATTGGGGGGTTCACCCATTTGGGGGGCAAAACCCCCCAATCCCAGGGGAAAAGCCCCCCTTATTTTGGGGGTACACCCATTTGGGGGGCAAAAAGACGCCAATTCTAACAGAGAAGACCCCTTAATTTGGGGGGGGGCACCCCTTTTGGGGGGCAGAACCCCCCTAAATCCCGGGGGGAAAGACCCCTTTATTTTGGGGGGCAGATCCCCCCCCCCTCCTGCAGAAAAAGCCCCCCCAAATTGGGGGGACACCCAAGTTTGGGGCCAGACCCCCCCCCAACTCACAGAAAACCCCCCCCCCCAAATTGGGGGGACACCCATTTTTGGGGTGTAACCCCCCCATATCAAAAGGGGGGTCCGTCCCCCCCCCCCGGGGCTCCCCACAAACCCCCTTTTTCATTAAAAAAACGCCTTTTTCCATTAAAACATCTTTATTGCCAGGAAAAAAAAATGGGGGGGGGGGGGGAGGGTTGTGTCAGGGGAGGGGGGAAGGAATTTGGGGCGCAGCCCCCCCTCACTCCAGGGGGGGCTCCAGCAGGTAGCCATTCTCAGCCCCCAGGTAGCCATCGGGGGCCGGCATGGCCTCGGGCTGGAGGAAGAGCTCGGAACCGGATTCCCCCAGGGAATCCCCCCCCTCGGGACCGGATCCTGGGGGTCTTTCATCCCGTCTTTCCGATCGTTCCCGTTCCCGCTTATGTTCCCGTTCCGGACGTTCCCGATCCCGATCCCTATCCCGACGTCGATCCCGTTCCCGATGCCCGCGACGACGTTCCCGGTCCCGGTCCCGACCTTTATCCTCCATTTCCCCTTTTGATCCTAAACCATCCGGGGGGCCGGAATCGGCTGCGCCCCCCAATTCCTCAGGGGGTTCAAGGGATTCGGGACCTTCGTCCTTTTTATCCCGATCCCGATCCCGATCCCGTTTACGGTCGCGGGAGCGGCTGCGCCGTTTCCGATCCCGTTCTTTGCTACGATCCCGGCTTCCGCCCCTTTTCCGTTCCCGTTCTTCTTTTTCCCGGCTCCGCGTCCGACGACGACGTTCCCGCGAGCGCGAGCGACGACGTTCCCGTTCCCGGGAGCGTTCCCGACGTTCCCGTTCGCGTTCCCGTTCCCGGTCCCTGCGGGGGGCGGGGGCAAAGGTCACGGCTGCCATCGGGACCCCGACAGCCCTGGGTGGCCCCCAAGTGCCACCATGATGGTCCCAGGCACCCTGACCCATCCCGGGGGTCCCAAGGGTGACACAGGGGACCCTCACCTGTCCTGGGGGTCCCAAGGGTGACCCGGGGGACCCTGACCCATCCCGGGGGGTCCCAAGGGTGACACAGGGGACCCTGACCTGTCCTGGGGGTCCCAAGGGTGACACAGGGGACCCTGACCCATCCCAGGGGGGTCCCAAGGGTGACACAGGGGACCCTGACCTGTCCTGGGGGTCCCAAAGGTGGCACAAGGGGACCCTGACCTGTCCTGGGGGTCCCAAGGGTGACACAGGGGACCCTGACCCATCCCGGGGGGTCCCAAGGGTGACACAGGGGACCCTGACCTGTCCTGGGGGTCCCAAGGGTGACACAGGGGGACCCTGACCTGTCCTAGGGGTCCCAAGGGTGACACAGGGGGACCCTGACCCATCCCGGGGGGTCCCAAGGGTGACACAGGGGACCCTGACCTGTCCTGGGGGTCCTAAAGGTGACGCAGGGGGACCCTGACCCATCCAAGGGGGTCCCAAGGGGGTCCCAAGGGTGACACAGGGGACCCTGACCTGTCCTGGGGGTCCCAAGGGTGACACAGGGGACCCTGACCCATCCCGGGGGTCCCAAGGGTGACACAGGGGACCCTGACCTGTCCTAGGGGTCCCAAGGGTGACACAGGGGGACCCTGACCCATCCCGGGGGGTCCCAAGGGTGACACAGGGGACCCTGACCTGTCCTGGGGGTCCTAAAGGTGACACAGGGGGACCCTGACCTGTCCTGGGGGTCCCAAGGGTGACGCAGGGGGACCCTGACCCATCCAAGGGGGTCCCAAGGGGGTCCCAAGGGTGACACAGGGGACCCTGACCTGTCCTGGGGGTCCCAAGGGTGACACAAGGGGACCCTGACCCATCCCGGGGGGTCCCAAGGGTGACACAGGGGACCCTGACCTGTCCTGGGGGTCCTAAAGGTGACACAGGGGGACCCTGACCTGTCCTGGGGGTCCCAAGGGTGACGCAGGGGGACCCTGACCCATCCAAGGGGGTCCCAAGGGGGTCCCAAGGGTGACACAGGGGGACCCTGACTTGTCCTGGGGGTCCCAAGGGTGACCTGGGGGACCCTGACCTGTCCTGGGGGTCCCAAGGGTGACACAGGGGGACCCTGACCTGTCCTAGGGGTCCCAAGGGTGACACAGGGGACCCTGACCTGTCCTAGGGGTCCCAAGGGTGACACAGGGGGACCCTGACCCACCCCAGGGGGTCCCAAAGCCAGTCCTGGGGTAACCTGACCCCTCCAGGGGTCCCAAAGGTGACTCTGGGGGGTCCCAAAGGTGACATAGGGGACCCTGATCCACCCCAGGGGTCCCAAGGGTGACACAGGGGACCCTGACCCATCCCAGGGGGTCCCAAGGGTGACACAGGGGGACCCTCACCTGTCCTGGGTGTCCCGAAGGTGGCACAGGGGGACCCTGACCTGTCCTGGGGGTCCCGAGGGTGACGCAAGGGGACCCTCACCTGCCCCAGGGGACCCTGACCCATCCCAGGGGGTCCCGAGGGTGACACAGGGGACCCTGACCCATCCAAGGGGGTCCCAAAGGTGACACAGGGGACCCTGACCTGTCCTGGGGGTCCCAAGGGTGACACAGGGGGACCCTGACCCATCCAAGGGGGTCCCAAGGGTGACACAGGGGACCCTGACCTGTCCTGGGGGTCCTAAAGGTGACACAGGGGGACCCTGACCTGTCCTGGGGGTCCCAAGGGTGACACAGGGGGACCCTGACCCATCCCGGGGGGTCCCAAGGGGGTCCCAAGGGTGACATAGGGGGACCCTCACCTGTCCTGGGGGTCCCAAGGGTGACACAGGGGACCCTGACCCATCCAAGGGGGTCCCAAGGGTGACACAGGGGACCCTGACCTGTCCTGGGGGTCCCAAGGGTGACACAGGGGGACCCTGACCCATCCCGGGGGGTCCCAAAGCCAGTCCTGGGGTAACCTGACCCCTCCAGGGGTCCCAAAGGTGACTCTGGGGGGTCCCAAAGGTGACATAGGGGACCCTGAACCACCCCAGGGGTCCCAAGGGTGACACAGGGGACCCTGACCCATCCCAGGGGGTCCCAAGGGTGACACAGGGGACCCTGACCTGTCCTGGGGGTCCCAAGGGTGACACAAGGGGACCCTGACCCATCCCGGGGGGTCCCAAGGGTGACACAGGGGGACCCTGACCTGTCCTGGGGGTCCCAAAGGTGACACAGGGGGACCCTGACCTGTCCTGGGGGTCCCAAGGGTGACACAGGGGGACCCTGACCCATCCAAGGGGGTCCCAAGGGTGACACAGGGGGACCCTGACCTGTCCTGGGGGTCCCAAGGGTGACACAGGGGACCCTGACCTGTCCTGGGGGTCCCAAAGGTGGCACAAGGGGACCCTGACCCATCCAAGGGGGTCCCAAGGGTGACACAGGGGGACCCTCACCTGTCCTGGGGGTCCCAAAGGTGACACAGGGGGACCCTGACCTGTCCTGGGGGTCCCAAGGGTGACCCGGGGGACCCTGACCCATCCCAGGGGGTCCCAAAGCCAGTCCTGGGGTAACCTGACCCCTCCAGGGGTCCCAAAGGTGACTCTGGGGGGTCCCAAAGGTGACATAGGGGACCCTGATCCACCCCAGGGGTCCCAAGGGTGACACAGGGGACCCTGACCCATCCCAGGGGGTCCCAAAGGTGGCACAAGGGGACCCTGACCTGTCCTGGGGGTCCCAAGGGTGACACAGGGGACCCTGACCCATCCCGGGGGGGGTCCCAAGGGTGACACAAGGGGACCCTCACCTGTCCCAGGGGACCCTGACCCATCCCGGGGGGTCCCAAGGGTGACGCAAGGGGACCCTGACCCATCCAAGGGGGTCCCAAGGGTGACACAGGGGACCCTGACCTGTCCTGGGGGTCCTAAAGGTGACACAGGGGGACCCTGACCTGTCCTAGGGGTCCCAAGGGTGACACAGTGGGACCCTGACCTGTCCTGGGGGTCCCAAGGGTGACCCGGGGGACCCTGACCCATCCCGGGGGGTCCCAAAGCCAGTCCTGGGGTAACCTGACCCCTCCAGGGGTCCCAAAGGTGACTCTGGGGGGTCCCAAAGGTGACATAGGGGACCCTGACCCATCCAAGGGGGTCCCAAGGGTGACACAGGGGGACCCTCACCTGTCCTGGGGGTCCCAAGGGTGACACAGGGGGACCCTGACCTGTCCTGGGGGTCCCAGAGGTGGCACAAGGGGACCCTGACCTGTCCTGGGGGTCCCAAGGGTGACACAGGGGACCCTGACCTGTCCTGGGGGTCCCAGAGGTGACACAGGGGGACCCTGACCTGTCCTGGGGGTCCTAAAGGTGACACAAGGGACCCTCACCTGTCCCAGGGGGTCCCAAGGGTGACGCAAGGGGACCCTCACCTGTCCCAGGGGGTCCCAAGGGTGACACAGGGGACCCTGACCTGTCCTGGGGGTCCCAAGTGTGACCCGGGGGACCCTCACCTGTCCTGGGGGTCCCAAAGGTGACACAGGGGGACCCTGACCCATCCCGGGGGGTCCCAAAGGTGCCCCCGGGGACCCTACCCCACACCCCACATCCCCCCCAAACCCCAGAGGGTGCTGGGGTGGGGGTGGGGGTGCCCAGGACAGAGGGGACCCCCCCGTCCCCGTCCCCGTCCCCCCCAAACTCACCGCTCGTCGTAGCGGGAGGTGTCGTCCCTCCCCGAGTGTCGGATGTTGACGTCGGCGCCGCCGCGGCGGGTGCCCCCCAAACCGCCCCCTGCGTGGAAACAGGGTTTTAGGGTGGGGGGGGTCCCCCAAAATTGCCCCCCCCAAAGACTGTTTTTTGGGGGGGGGGGTCTCTCGCTCACCCAAGCGCCGGGGGCGCCAGCCCTTCACCGTCCGCCCCCGTTCCACGTCCACCAGCACCCGGCGCCCGTCGATTTTCTTCCCGTCCGCGTGTTTGTAGGCGGCTGGAAAAGAGGGGGGGGGGTCCGGGGGGGGGGGGGACGGGGACGGGGACGGGGACAGCGTTAGTGACAGCGGGGCCACGCCAGCCCGCCCCCCCCCTCCCCAAAAATACACCCCCCCTCCCCCCCAACAACCCCACCCCCCCCCCCCAATAGCACCCAGGGCTGTGGCTGCCCTGGCTGGGGGGGGGGCACAACGGGGTGCCCCCCCCCAAAAACCGCACGGCTGCAAAGGAAAGGCAGGTTAGGGACTGTGGTGACCCCCCCCCCCCAATTTGGTGTCCCCCCCCCACCCCAGTGCCACGCAATTTGGGGGGGGGGGGCACCCCCTCTACCTGCAGATTGACCCCCCCCCAGCTTGATTTGGGGGGGGGGGGGCACCCCGAGTGTTGCCTTACCTGCGTGGCCCCCCCCCCCAAACATGCTCACACCCCCCCCCACCCATGTGGGGGGGGGCACCCGCCGCGATTCGGGGCACCCAAGCCCCCCCTAACGAAGCACCATCAGGTGGACGCGGCCCCCCCACCCCATGACACCTCCCCCCCCTCCTCTCCACCACCACCAGACCCCCCCTCCCCCCCCAAAACCCCCATCCTCCCCCCCCCCCCCCCCAAACTCTCCCATCCAAGTCCTGGGGTGAGCGGTGGGGGAGCGGGTCCGTGTCCCCCCCCCTCGGCCGGGGGGGGCCCTTCCGGAAGCTGCTGGTCCTGGACAGGCGCTGGGGCCTTACCTGAGACCCGTCCTACCTCATCACACCCCCCCGGCCCCCCCCACCCCGCCCCCAGCACCCTAAGGTGCCCCCCCCCCCACTGGGGACCCCACCCTGTATCCTCCCCCCCCCCCCAGGGTTGGGTTGGGGGGGCTGTGCCCCCCCAAAACACCACCCTTTTCTTCCTCCCCCCCCCCTCACCCTGCGGTCGCTGGGACCGGGCGGGGGGGGGGTCGCTTCCCAATCCCAGGGGGGGCTCAGCCCCCCCCCCCAAAAAAACCCAACCCCCCCCCCCCCCCGCTCTGGGGCCTGCCCCCACCCCCCCCAGCGATGCTGTAGACCCTACACAAACATCCAGGCTCATAGGGGGGTCCCCCATTGATTTGGGGGGGGGGGGGCGCCGCCATGGGCACCCCCCCACCCTGGGACCCACGTGGGGAGGGGGCGCTTGCAGCCCCCCCTGCTCCTTCCTCCTCCTCCTCCTCCTCGGGCAGCAACAAGCACATGGGGCGGCTTGGGGGGGGGGGTCCTGCCTTGTTGCCCCCCCCCCCTCACTTTACGGGGTGGGGGGGCTCCCTTAGGGCCCCCCCCCCCAAAAAAAAACCAAAAAATAGGGGGTCACGCGTCCCCACCTCAGCGGAGACTGAGGCCGTGACCGTGCGGGGGGGGGGATCTGGCAGGGGTTCGGTCCCTGCCTACCTGCCCGCGCTTGGGTGGGAAAACGGGGCGGGGGGGGCACTAAGAGGAGCCCCCCCCCCCCAAAATAAAGGGGGGGGGGTGGGGTAAATTTGGGGAGGGGGCTGTAAAGCCACGGGGGTCGACGTCGCCTCCCTCACCCCGGCGCAGCCGGGATGCGATCGGTACGTCCTTCCCCGTGTCGTGTGTCGTGTGTGTCCCCCCCCCAAAAAAACAACCAACCAACCTCCTCTCCTGCCCACGGGGAGGGTTTGGGGGGGCTCCAGGGACCCCCCTAAACCCCCCCCCGGTGATGTTTCGTGGCGGGGGGGGGTTATAAACGTGTCTTACCAAGATACAAACCCTTATACCAACCATACACTGAGGTGTTGGAAGGGGGAGCACTAGGATCAGCTGCAAGCCAGCAGTGGCAAAAGCCATCAGAAAGGTGGCTGCAGTGACAATAAAACAGTGTTAATACAACCCCGGTCGGCAACAGGCGTCCCCCCCCCCGCACCGTTTAACCGTCGGTTAACGCCCCCGTCCGCCGCCGGTAACACCCCGTTAGCCGCCGGTAACAGACGGACGTACAACCGGTAGCGCAGCGACTGATTTCCCCGGTTTTTAGCCCGGTTTGCCCTCCCGAGGGGGTGAGGGGAGAGAGCGGCGCTTCCCGACCCTCCGACTGTAGCTTGGCTGCCTGTTGCCTTGGCTGCCTGTAGTTTGGCCACCAGTAGCCTTAGCTGCCTGTAGCCTTGGCCACCTGTAGCCTCGACTAACCATAGCCTGGCTGCCCGTAGCCTCGGCCACCGCCTGCGGTTTGGCTGCCTGTAGTTTGGCCACCAGTAGCCTTAGCTGCCTGTAGCCTTGGCCACCTGTAGCCTCGACTAACCATAGCCTGGCTGCCTGTAGCCTCGGCCACCACCTGCGGTTTGGCTGCCTGTAGTTTGGCCACCAGTAATCTTGGCCGCCAGTAGCCTTGGCCAACTATAGCCTAGCTGCCTGTAGCCTCAGCCACCGCCTGTAGCCTTGGCTAACTATAGCTTGACCGCCTGTAGCCTTGACTGCCACCTGTAGTTTGGCTGCCTGTAGTCTAGCCAACAGTAGCCTTGGCTGCTGGTAGCCTTGGCCACCACCTGTAGTTTGGCCACCTATAGTTTGGCCGGCTGTAGTCACGGCTACTTATAGTTTTGCCACTGCCTGTAGCCCTGGCTGCCTGTAGCCTTGGCTGCCTGTAGCCTTGGCCACCTGTAGGCTTGCTGCCTGGAGCCTTGGCCACCACCATTGGCTGCCTGTAGCCTTGGTTGCCTGTGGCCTTGACTGCTGGTAACCTTGGCCATCTTGGCTGCCTGTAGCCTCAGGTCCACCACCTGTGGCCTTGGCTGCCTGTGGCCTTGGCCGCCTGTAGCCTTGGCTCCCGTTAGCCTTGGCCGCTGCCTGTAACTTGGCCAACACCTGCAGCCTTGCTGCCAGCAGCCTTGGCTGCCTGTGGCTGTGGCTTTGGTAGTATGGCTGCCTGTAAGCTTGCCCGCTGGTAGCCTGGCTGATTGTAACCTTGGCTGCTGGTAGCCTTGACCACCTGTAGCCTGGCTGCCTACAGCCTCAGCTACCTGGAGCCTTGGCCAACGCCTGTAGTTGACCAACCGCCTGTACCTTGGCCACCTGTGGCCCTGGCTACCTATAGTTTATTCGCCTATAACCCTGGCCACCGCCTGTAGCCTTGCCTACCTATACCTTGGACGCCTGTAGCCCTGGCTGCCTGTAGCCTTGGCTGCCCATAGCCTTGGCTACCTATAGCTTGGCCGCCTGTAGCCTTGCTTGCCTATAGCTTAGCCACCGGTAGCCTTGGCCGCCTGTAGCCTCGGCCAACACTTGTAGCCCTGGCCAACATCTGCAGCTTGGTCAACCGCCCGTAGCCTTGGTTACCTACAGCTTGGCTGCCTGTAGCCCTCGTCGCCTGTAGCATCGGTTACCTATAACTTAACCACCTGTAGCCTTGGCCACCTGTAGCCCTGGCCGCCTACAGCCTTGCTGCTGGTAGCCTTGGCCACCTATAGCTTGGCCGCCTGTAGACTTGGTTGCCTATAGCTTAGCCGCCGGTAGCCTTGGCCGCCTGTAGCCTCGGCCACCACCTGTAGCCTTTCCTGCCTATAGTTTGGACGCCTGTAGCCTTGGCTGCCGGTAGCCTTGGCCACCTATAGCTTGGACGCCTGTACCCCTGGCCACCTGTAGCCTTGGCTGCCTATAGCTTGGTCGCCTGCAGCCTTGGCCACCGGTAGCCTTGGTTGCCTATAGCTTAGCCACCTATAGCCTCAGCCGCCCGTAGCCTCGGCCGCCTGTACGTCCTCCCCCTGGCTGTACTTACCTGCGGAGTGCGGGCCCTGGAGGGACCCAGGGAACGCACGGTTGCGGTTAAGAGGTTGGACATGCGGTTGTAGGGGGGAAAGGGGTGTTGCGGCGGGGGGTACTCACAGTGCATATCCCGCTCGTGCTCGTACTCGATGAAGGCGTAGCCGCGGGGCTTCCCGGAGCGCTTGTTGTAGACCATATAGATCTAAAAAAAGGGGGGTAGGAACAGGCATCAGGCGTCAGCCCAATAGCAGGTGTTGTTTCTGGGGGTGTTGGGTGGGGGGTAACCCCCGCGCTCACCCGCTTGATGGGGCCGTAGACCTCGAATTCGCGTCGCAGCTTCGACTCTGTCGTGTCGTAGTTCTGCCGGGGCGAGGAAGCGTGTGTGTGTGTGTCCCCAGATCGGGGGGGGGGGGGGTCGTGTGAATTGGGGGGAGCCCCACAGATTGGGGGGGACCCCCAAGGATTGGGAAGACCCCCACAGATTAAGGGGGGGCCACAAGGATTGGGGGGACCCCCACAGATTAGGGGGGAGACCCCCAAAATTGGGAGGAGACCCCTAGATTAGGGACGACCCCAAGGATTGGAGGGACCCCCACATATTAGGGGGGACCCCACATATTAGGGGGGAGACCCAGAGATTACGGGGGACCCTCGCAGATTAGGGGAGGCCCCAAGGACTGGGAGGAGGCCCACAGATTAGGGGGGACCCCAAGGACTGGGGAGGACCCCAAGGATTGGGGGGAGACCCTAAATTAGGGAAGACCCCAAGGATTTGGGGGACCCCCCCAGATTAGGGGAGACCCCAAGGATTAAGGGAGACCCCAAGGATTGAGGGGGGATCCCCAGATTAGGGGGGACCCCCTTGTCCCACCCTCGCTTCAGCCCCTCACTCACCACTCTGGCCACGAAGAGGGTTTTGAAGGCGTCTCCTTGGGCGTTGGGGTCGTTGTGGGGGTCCCCTGGGGGGGTCAGAGGAAAAGGGGGGGTCAAGGGGGGGTCAGAGGAAAAGGGGGACCCCCCCCAGCCCCCGCAGGAGCCCCCCAACTTACACATCTTGAGCTCGGTCTCAACTTCTTGCTGCCTTCGCTCGATTTTCTCCCGCCGCTGTTGGGAGGAGCAAAGGGGGGGGGGGGGTGACCTCAGGGGAACCCCCAGCCCTGGAAGCTCCGCCCACAGCCCCCCAAAACCCGGGGGGGGCCTCCCAAAAATCCAAGAGGGAGCCCCCAAACCCAGGGGGGGTCCCCTAAAACCCAGGGGGGGTGGGGGAGAGCTAGACCTGTGCCCCAAAACCAGAGTCCCATTTTGGGGAGAAGCTGCTGGCTCCACACCGAGAGGTTTGGGGGGGGCTAACCCTCCCCCCCACCAGGTTTGGGGGGACCCCCATCACCCCCAGCCCCACGGGGGGTCTGCACCCCATTTGGGGGGGGATCCGGACGTACCTTCCGCTCCATGCGTTCTTCCCGTGTCTCGGCACGGGTCGGCGGGGGGGCATCCCGGGGGTCCTGCGGGGAGATGAGGGGTGAAGAAGGGGGGGGTGTGGGGGGCACGGGGGGGGGTTTTGGGGGGTCGTGGGGGGTTTGGGGGGGCACCTCGAACTCGCGGATGTAGGGAGCGATGCCGCTGTAGGGCTGGTTGTGGTGTTTCTCGTGGGGCAGCTTCTCCAGGGGGGGGAGGTAGGGGATGGGGTCGCGGGGGGCGAAGAGCGCCAGCAGGTTGGGGGGCAGGAACTGCGTCATCTTGGGGCGGTCTGGGGGGGCAAAGGGGGGGTGAGCACCCCCACATCCCCCCCGACACCCCCATAACCCCACCCCAGGACCCCCCAGACCCCCATTGCCCCACATTAGCCCTCCCCAGCCCCACATTGGACCCCCCTCCACCCCATAACCCCCCCCCAAGACTCCTCAAGCCCCTATAACCCCCCCCAGGACCCCCATAACCCCATACCAGACCCCTCTGGACCCCCCCAGCCCCACACCAACCCCCCCAGAGCCCCAGAACCCCACACTGGAACCCCCCAAACCCCACACCAGGCCCCCCAGATCCCCCAGAACCCCACACCGACCCCCCCCGTACCCCCATAGCCCCACACCGACCCCCCCCAGCCCCACACCGGCCCCCCCGTACCCCCATAGCTCCACACCGACCCCCCCCAGCCGCACACCGGACCCCCGGACCCACACCAACCCCCCCAGACCCCCAAAACCCCACACCAACCCCACACCGGCCCCACACCGGCCCCCCCGGACCCCCATAACCCCACACCGGCCCCCCCCAGCCCCACACCGGCCCCCCCGGACCCCCATAACCCCACACCAACCCCCCCCCCCAGCCCCACACCGGCCCCCCCGGACCCCCATAACCCCACACCAACCCCCCCCCCAGCCGCACACCGGCCCCCCCGGACCCCCATAACCCCACACCAACCCCCCCCCCAGCCCCACACCGGCCCCCCCGGACCCCCATAACCCCACACCGGCCCCCCCCAGCCCCACACCGGCCCCCCCGGGACCCCCATAACCCCACACCGGCCCCCCCCAGCCCCACACCGACCCCCCCAGCCCCCCCCAACCCCCCAGGCCCACACCGGGGCCCTCCCCCTCACCGGGCCCTTCCCGCCCCCCCCGGCCCCGTTCCCCCCCCCAAACTCCCCCCACCCCCCCCGGGACCCTTCCCCTCCCCCCCCACCCCCCACCCCCACGTGACCGCCCCCCCTCCCCCCCCCCACGGACCCCCCGGGCGCTCGCGCTCCCTCCGCCCGCTCCGGCCTGGCCGCTCCGCGCGCCTCTGCGCATGCGCGACCGCAGCGCCGCGGCGGGAGCCGGAACTCCGCTGCGGGGGGGGGGGCGGAGCCGGAGGGGGCGGAGCCGGAGGGGGCGGAGCCTGAGGTAACGCGGCCGATCCCTCCGCCGCGGGGGGGGGTGGGGGGAGGAGTCCCCGCCCTAGCAACGGGGAGGCCACGCCCCCTCCGCCCTAGCAACGGGGGCGGTGACGCCGCCGTAGCAACCGGGAGAGCGGCCCCGTGGTCTCCTAGCAACCGGGGAGGGGGGAAGACACCCCGCGTCGTTGTCGTAGCAACCAGGGTGACAACCCCCCCATAGCAACCAGGGTGAAGAGGGGGTGTCACCCCCTGACTGTCCCATAGCAGCCAGGGTCGCCCCCGTGTCGTTGCCGTAGCAACCGGGGTGACAAGGGGGGGACACCCCCCGTAGCAACCAGGGTGACACCCCCCTGTCGTTGCCATAGCAGCCACAGTGACAACCCGTGCCGCTGCCATAGCAACCGGGGTGTCCCCCCTGTGTCGTCGCCATCGCAACCGGGGTGACAAGGGGTGACACCCCCCCTGTCCCCGCCATAGCAACCAGAGTGGCACCCCGTGCCGTTGCCGTAGTGACCAGGGTGACAACACCTGTCCCTGCCATAGCAACCAGGGTGACACCACCGTGCCATTGCCACAGCGACCAGGGTGACACCCCCTGCCTGTCCCATAGCAACCAGGGTGACACCACCGTGCTGCTGCCACAGCGACCAGGGTGACACCCCCTGCCTGTCCCATAGCAACCAGGGTGACAACACCGTGCCGCTGCCACAGCGACCAGGGTGACACCCCCTGCCTGTCCCTTAGCAACCAGGGTGACAACACCGTGCCGCTGCCACAGCGACCAGGGTGACACCCCCTGCCTGTCCCATAGCAACCAGGGTGACACCACCGTGCCGTTGCCACAGCGACCAGGGTGACACCCCCTGCCTGTCCCATAGCAACCAGGGTGACAACACCGTGCCGTTGCCACAGCGACCAGGGTGACAAACCCTGCCTGTCCCATAGCAACCAGGGTGACAACACCGTGCCGCTGCCACAGCGACCAGGGTGACACCCCCTGCCTGTCCCATAGCAACCGTGACACCACCGTGCCGTTGCCACAGCGACCAGGGTGACACCCCCTGCCTGTCCCATAGCAACCGGGGTGACAACACCGTGCCGTTGCCACAGCGACCAGGGTGACACCCCCTGCCTGTCCCATAGCAACCAGGGTGACAACACCGTGCCGTTGCCACAGCAACCAGGGTGACACCCCCTGCCTGTCCCATAGCAACCGGGGTGACACCACCGTGCCGTTGCCACAGCGACCAGGGTGACACCCCCTGCCTGTCCCATAGCAACCAGGGTGACACCACCGTGCCGTTGCCACAGCGACCAGGGTGACAAACCCTGCCTGTCCCATAGCAACCAGGGTGACACCACCGTGCCGTTGCCACAGCGACCAGGGTGACACCCCCTGCCTGTCCCATAGCAACCAGGGTGACACC
>NW_028120946.1:0-14803 GCF_965183815.1 Platalea leucorodia
GGGGGGGAGGGTTGTTGGGTGGGGGGAGGGGTGTTGGGGGGGGGGTTTTGTTTCCATGGCAACAGTTGGGTGACATCTTCACCCCCCCCATCACCACGGTGTCCTCCATCACCGGGGATGCCACCGCCTGTTGCCTCTCGGTGACGGTGACGGCCCCGTCATCGCCGGATGGAGGTTGTCAGGCGGCTCCGGTGGTACTTTGGGGGGGGGGGAGGGGGTAAAAGAAAGGGGGGGGGGAGGGGTTGGTCCCCCCCCTGGTGACACTTGGGGTCCCCTCCCCGGTCACCGCCGGGGGGGCGGGGGAAGGGGGACAGGGGTGGCGGGGTGTTGCCTCGCGGGTTGTTCCGGTTGACGGAGGGTTTCCGGGTGGGGGGGGGTGGGTGGGGTGGGGGGGGTGCATGGGGGAGATGGGGGAGGGGGGGGGTGTGCATGGGGGGGGGGTCCCCTCCTCCTGTGCCCCCCCCCCCCCCCCCCCCGTCCCTGTAGGCCTCCGGCTGTAGCTGCTGCGTCAGGTTGTTCCCCTCCCCCTTGACCCCACCCCCGCTGTCATCGGTTGTGCCCAGGGTGTCCCCTCCCCCCGCCCCCTGTCACCTCCTGTCCGACTGTACCCCCCCCCCCACCCCCCCCCCCCCGCGTCCCCTCCCCACAACCCCCGTGGCACAGCCCTTCCCCCCGCGTCAGTCGGTGCCTCCCCCACCCTCACGGCTGTACACCCCCCCCCCCCCCCCCGCCTTGCGTCTGCCTGTGCGGGACACATACACCTTTGTGACATCACTCTGACGACTGATGACATCATACCATAGCTGACACGCCCCCCTGCCCCCCGATGACATCACACCCGTGCATCCCAGGAGAGCTTTACGCGGCTGTACCCGTCACCGCGGGGCACAGTCGGCTCCCCCCCCCCCCCCCCAGTGACATCACGCCTGTCTCTTCTGCAGCGATGATGACATCATACTGTACGTCACGTCCCCTGTCCCAGCCTCCACAATATCGCCATGACATCACGTGTCCCACGTCACGCGGTACCCAGAGACGCACACCCCCGCTGCCGTTTTGTCACCCGCTGCCGTTTTGTCAACCGCTCCAATTTTGTCACCCGCCACCATCTTGTCACCCTCCGTTTTGTCACCCGCTGCCGCTTTGTCAGCCTCTTCCATTTTGTCACCCGCCACCATTTTGTCACCCTCCGTTTTGTCACCCGCTGCCACTTTGTCAGCCTCTTCCATTTTGTCACCCGCCGCCATTTTGTCCCCCGCTGTCACCCGGTGGCGCTTTGTCAGCCTCTTCCATTTTGTCCCCCGCCACCATTTTGTCCCCCGCTGTCATTTTGTCACCCGCATGCACATGCGCTGTACCGCCAGACTGTGACCCCCTCGTTGCCTCCGACTGTAGCTTCCCCCTCCACGACGACCGACTGTTCCCAGCACAACCGGAGGCAGGAGCCAGGACTGAGGTGCCCCCGCCTGTCCCTGCCTCGCTACAGCCGTGCCTGCCTGCGCGCCGATCGCACGCTGTAGTCGTGTCACGCCTCGCACACCCGCAATCGTGGCGTGACGCGGTTGGGGTGTACCCACAGGCAGCCTCCAGAAACCACCGCTCTGCCTGTACCTGCCTTGCTTTATCACCGCTCCGACTGTAGCCGGCTTACACCTCCTTCCCATCTCTACCTGGCAGGAGGCCTGAGTCTGCCTTCTGCCTGTTGCTGCCTGACAACAGTCGGACGGCTGGCTGTCTCCCAAGCACCCAGCTCCCCTGCCCGACCTCCATCCCGGCTACACCCCTCTCTGGGTGTTCCTACCTGTTCCTCAGCACCCCGGGTACCCCCACGTCTGGGTGTTGCCTGTCCCCCCGGCACCCTGGGTACCCCCACGTCTGGGTGTTGCCTGTCCCCCCGGCACCCTGGGTACCCCCGTGTCCGGGTGTACTGACTCCCCTCTGTTCCCCCCCCCCCTCCCCCACCGCAGGAGGCCCTACCGGCTGTGACCCCCCACCGAGGACCCCCGGAGCAGCAACACCTAGTCCATGAGGCCTCCGCTAACAGGTAGGGCGCACCCCGCGCCGTTGCCGTGGCAACCCTGCCTCACCAACCCCCCGCGTCTCCGTGGCAACCTGCCTGATCTAGAACCCCCCCCGTCGCCATGGCAACCCATGTGATCTAGAACCCCCCCCCGACACCATGGCAACGGGCTGGATCCTGCCCCACGGTGCTGTGGGGTGATGCTGTGGGGCCCGATCCTGCCCCATGGCGCTGTGGGGTGATGCTGTGGGGCTGGATCCTGCCCCACGGCGCTGTGGGGAGATGCTGTGGGGCCTGATCCTGCCCCACGGTGCTGTGGGGTGATGCTGTGGGGCCTGATCCTGCCCCACGGTGCTGTGGGGTGATGCTGTGGGGCCTGATCCTGCCCCACGGCGCTGTGGGGTGACGCTGGGGGGCCTGATCCTGCCCCACGGCGCTGTGGGGTGATGCTGTGGGGCCTGATCCTGCCCCACGGCGCTGTGGGGAGACGCTGGGGGTCCCGATCCTGCCCCACGGCGCTGTGGGGTGATTCTGGGGGCCTGATCCTGCCCCACAGCGCTGTGGGGAGATGCTGTGGGGCCTAATCCTGACCCAGGGCACTGTGGGGTGATGCTGGGGGGCCCGATCCTGCCCCACGGCGCTGTGGGGTGACGCTGGGGGGCCCAATCCTGCCCCATGGTGCTGTGGGGTGATTCTGGGGGGCAGGATCCTGCCCCACGGCGCTGTGGGGTGATTCTGGGGGCCTGATCCTGCCCCACGGCGCTGTGGGGAGACGCTGTGGGGCCTGATCCTGCCCCACGGCGCTGTGGGGAGATGCTGTGGGGCCTAATCCTGACCCAGGGCACTGTGGGGTGATGCTGTGGGGCCTGATCCTGCCCCACGGCGCTGTGGGGAGACGCTGGGGGTCCCGATCCTGCCCCACGGCGCTGTGGGGTGATTCTGGGGGCCTGATCCTGCCCCACAGCGCTGTGGGGAGATGCTGTGGGGCCTAATCCTGACCCAGGGCACTGTGGGGTGATGCTGTGGGGCCCGATCCTGCCCCACGGCGCTGTGGGGAGAGGCTGGGGGGCCTGATCCTGCCCCACGGCGCTGTGGGGTGATTCTGCGGGGCCCGATCCTGCCCCACGGCGCTGTGGGGTGACGCTGGGGGGCCTGATCCTGCCCCAGGGCACCGCAGGGAGCTACCGGCAGGCCGCGGGGACCGCGGGGGGCTGGATCCCACAGCGCTATGGGGCAGCGAGACCGGATCCTGCAGGGAATCGGGCCGGAGGGGGCCGGATCCGGCGTCGCCGTGGGGCGCGGGGGGCCGGATCCTGGCCCGGGCGGCGACGCTGGCCCCGAGCCCGGGTGGGCGATCGGCCAAGGCGGCTTCGGCTCCTCCGACGAGCGGCGGCGGCGGCGGCGGTGGGGGGGGGGGGGGGGGAAGGATCCGGCCGCTGCGCACATCCGGGATCTCCCGGGATCCGGGGGGGGCCGCACCCTGCACCAGGTAGAGCCAGGCCCCCCCCCGCCCCACTCCTCCCCCCACCCCACCCCCCCCAACTGGATCCCCGGGGATCCCGACGGCCCCGTGGGGAGGGTGGATCCTGGTGGAGGGTGGGAGAAGCCGGGCCGAGGGGGGATCCCATGGGATTGGGGGGGGGGGGGGGGGGTGGATCCCAGCTGCGGTGGGGAGGGGGAGATCCCTGCCCAGGTGGGGTCTGGGATCCGCCAGGATCGATGGGGCTGGAGCTGAGCTCGGCTGGCGCCAGGATCTCCCGGGATCTGGGGGGCTGGATCCCAGCTGGGATGGGGCTGAGATGTGCCAGGATCCATGGCGCTGGATCCCAGCTGGGATGGAGCTGGGATCTCCCGGGATCGGGGGGGGGGGGGGGGGCGGAGCTGAGCTAGGCTGGAGCTGGGATCTGCCAGGATCTGGGGGGCTGGATCCCAGCTGGGATGGATCTAGGGTGTCCCGGGATCTGTGGGGCTGGATATAAGTGGGGGTGGGTCTGGGATCTCCTGGGATCTGGGGGGCTGGAGCTGAGCTGCGATGGAGCTGGGATCTCCCGGGATCCGGAGGGCTGGGTAGAGATGGAGCTGGGATCTCCTGGGATCTGGGGGGCGGGATATTGGCAGAGATGGAGCTGGGATCTGCCCGAATCTGTGGGGCTGGAGCTGAACTGGGATGGAGCTGGGATCTCTGGTGATCTGTGGGGCTGGATCCCAGCGGCGATGGATATGGGATCACCTGGGATCTGTGGGGCTGGAGCTGAGCTGGGATGGATCTGGGATCTCCCAGGGTCTGTGGGGCTGGATCCCAGCTGGGACGGAGCTGGGATCTCCCAAGATCTATGGGGCTGGAGCTGAACTGGGATGGAGCTGGGATCTCTGGTGATCTGTGGGGCTGGATCTCAGCTGGGATCTCCCAGGATCTGTGGGGCTGGGCATTGGTTGGGCTGGATCCTGGATCACCTGGGGTCTGTGGGGCTGGAGCTGAGCTGGGATGGAGCTGGGATCTCCCGGGATCTGGGGGGCTGGATCCCAGCTGGGGTGGAGCTGGGATCTCCCAGGATCTGTGGGGCTGGATGTAGGTGGGGCTGGAGCTGGGATCTCCCGGGATCTGGGGGGCTGGATCCCAGCTGGGGTGGAGCTGGGATCTCCCGGGATCTGTGGGGCTGGATGTAGGTGGGGCTGGAGCTGGGATCTCCCGGGATCTGGGGGGCCGGGCGGTCACGGGAGTGGGTTTGGGATCCCTGGGGACCCGGTCATTGCCTGCAAAGGAGCTGGGATCTGCCGGGATCCATGGGGCTGGGTCTCGGCCGTGGCAGCGCTGGGATCTCGGCGGGGGGGGGAGGGGATCCCTTGGCCTTGGCAGGCGTCCCATGGCCCTTGGGGGGATCCCCTGAACTTGGGGGGACCCCGTGACCCCAGGGGGATCCCTTGGCCCTTGGGGGGATCCTATGAACTTGGAGGGATCCCTTGGCCCTTGGGGGGGACCCCCTGATCTCGGGGGGATCCAATGAACTTGGAGGGATCCTTTGGCCCTTGGGGGGGATCCCATGATCTTGGGGGGATCCAATGAACTTGGGGGGATCCCTTGGCCCTTGGGGGGATCCTATGAACTTGGGGTGATCCCTTGGCCCTTGGGGGATCCCTTGGCCCTTGGGGGGATCCTGTGAACTTGGGGGGATCCCTTGGCCTTTGGGGGATCCCTTGGCCCTTGGGGGGATCCCTTGGCCCTTGGGGGATCCCTTGGCCCTTGGGGGGATCCTGTGAACTTGGGGGGATCCCTTGGCCTTTGGGGGATCCCCTGAGCCTCAGGGGGATCCCCCGATCTTGGGGGGGATCCCATGACCCGGGGGGGGATCCCTTGACCCCATGATCCCTTGACCCAAGGGGGATCCCGTGACCCTGGGGGGAGGGGGGATCCTATGATCTTGGGGGATCCCTTGACCCCAGGAGCCATCCCAGACCCCCAGAGGTGCCGTGGGGCGGAGCAGGGAATGCTGGGAAGGGGGGGGGGTCATTAAGAGGGAGCCAGTAATGAGTTAGGGGGGGATCCCGGGGGTGTGGGGCAGGTTGGGGGGCAGGAGGGGGATCCCGGGGGTGTGGGGCAGGTTGGGGGGCAGGAGGGGGGGGCTGGTGGGGTTAGGGGGCAGGCTCCGAGCTGGCTGTGGGTCACGCTGTGGGGCAGCCCTGGGGATGGAGGTCCCGTGGGTCACGCCGTGGGGCAGCCCCACTGCCATAGGTCACGCCGTGGGGCACACCGTGGGGCAGCCCCAGGGATGGAGGTGCTGTGGGGCAGGCTGTGGGGCAGGCTGTGGGTCACACCGTGGGGCAGCTGTCGCGCTGTTGGTCCCGCCGTGGGTCAGGCCACGGGTGACACCGTGGGTCGCACTGCGGGGCAGCCCCAGCCTCGTGGGTCACGCTGTGGGTCACGGGTGATGCCGTGGGTCACGCCGCGGGTGACGCCGTGGGTCAGGCCGCGGGTGACACCGTGGGTCGCACCGTGGGTCGGGCTGCGGGTGTCACCGCGGGTCGTGCTGTGGGGCGGCCCCAGGGTTGCGGGTGATGCCGGGGGTGACGCCATGGGCAGCGCCGTGGGTCGCGCCGTGGGTCGCAGCCGCGGCGGCTCCCGCAGCCATTTTAGCCGCCGGCCGAGGAGGCCTCGACGCAAAATGGCTCCTTGGTGCCGCGGGGGGGGGGGGGGAGCGGAGGCTGGGGAACGCCGTGGGGCTGGGACGCCGTGGGGCAGGGACCCTCAGCCCCACAGCACCGGGGGGATCCTGCCCCATGGCACGGGGGCACCCCCCCCTCCCCCCCCAGCCCCACGGCACGGGGTCACCCTGACCCACGGCATGGGGGGCACTGGGTAGCCATGGGGCGGGGGGTGTCAGCGGATGTGGGGCTGGGGGGAGGGCGTATGTGGGGCTGAGGGAGTGTGATATGTGGGGCTGGGGGGCCCCAATCTGTGGGGCTGGGGGACCGCAATCCATGGGGCTGAGAGCCCCCTTTGTGTGGGGCTGAGGGACCCCTAAACTATGGAGCTGGAGGACCCTGATCCGTGGGGCTGGGGAACCCCTAAAATGTGGGGCTGGGGACCCTGATCCGTGGGGCTGGGGGTGAAGCCGACGTGGGGCAGGGGACCCCCGTGCAGTGGGGCTGGCTGGGTCATGGGGACCCCCAGGCACCCACAGAAGGGACCCAGGCATCCAGCCAGCCCCATAGAAGGGACCCACACATCTGGGTGACCCCAAAGAGGGGACCCGGGCGTCCACCCAGCCCCATAGCACCCACCCAGGCGCCCGGCTGCCCCATAGAAGGTACCCCAGTGTCCGAGCGTCCCCACATAGGGCACCCAGGCAAGCGGGCGACCCCGTGGAGTGGCCCCAGGTGTCCCAGTGTCCCCAAAGAGGGGGCCCGGGCGTCCGGGTGACCCCAAAGAGGGGACCCAGGCGTCCCAGTGTCCCCAAAGAGGGGACCCGGGTGTCCGGGTGACCCCAAAGAGGGGACCCAGGCGTCCCAGTGTCCCCAAAGAGGGGACCCGGGCGTCCGGGTGACCCCGTGGAGTGGACCCAGGTGTCCCAGTGTCCCCAAAGAGGGGACCCGGGCGTCCGGGTGACCCCAAAGAGGGGACGCAGGCGTCCCAGTGTCCCCAAAGAGGGGACCCGGGCGTCCGGGTGACCCCAAAGAGGGGACGCAGGCGTCCCAGTGTCCCCAAAGAGGGGACCCGGGCGTCCGGGTGACCCCAAAGAGGGGACCCAGGCGTCCCAGTGTCCCCAAAGAGGGGACCCGGGCGTCCGGGTGACCCCAAAGAGGGGACGCAGGCGTCCCAGTGTCCCCAAAGAGGGGACCCGGGCGTCCGGGTGACCCCAAAGAGGGGACCCAGGCGTCCCAGTGTCCCCAAAGAGGGGACCCGGGCGTCCGGGTGACCCCGTGGAGTGGACCCAGGCGTCCCAGTGTCCCCAAAGAGGGGACCCGGGCGTCCGGGTGACCCCAAAGAGGGGACGCAGGCGTCCCAGTGTCCCCAAAGAGGGGACCCGGGCGTCCGGGTGACCCCAAAGAGGGGACGCAGGCGTCCCAGTGTCCCCAAAGAGGGGACCCGGGCGTCCGGGTGACCCCAAAGAGGGGACCCAGGTGTCCCAGTGTCCCCAAAGAGGGGACCCGGGCGTCCCAGTGTCCCCAAAGAGGGGGCCCGGGCGTCCGGGTGACCCCGTGGAGTGGACCCAGGTGTCCCAGTGTCCCCAAAGAGGGGACCCGGGCGTCCGGGTGACCCCAAAGAGGGGACCCAGGCGTCCCAGTGTCCCCAAAGAGGGGACCCGGGCGTCCGGGTGACCCCAAAGAGGGGACGCAGGCGTCCCAGTGTCCCCAAAGAGGGGACCCGGGCGTCCGGGTGACCCCAAAGAGTGGCCCCAGGCGTCCCAGTGTCCCCAAAGAGGGGACCCGGGCGTCCGGGTGACCCCAAAGAGGGGACCCAGGCGTCCCAGTGTCCCCAAAGAGGGGACCCGGGCGTCCGGGTGACCCCGTGGAGTGGCCCCAGGTGTCCCAGTGTCCCCAAAGAGGGGACCCGGGCGTCCGGGTGACCCCAAAGAGGGGACGCAGGCGTCCCAGTGTCCCCAAAGAGGGGACCCGGGCGTCCGGGTGACCCCAAAGAGGGGACGCAGGCGTCCCAGTGTCCCCAAAGAGGGGACCCGGGCGTCCGGGTGACCCCAAAGAGGGGACCCGGGTGTCCCAGTGTCCCCAAAGAGGGGACCCGGGCGTCCGGGTGACCCCAAAGAGGGGACCCAGGCGTCCCAGTGTCCCCAAAGAGGGGACCCGGGCGTCCGGGTGACCCCAAAGAGGGGACCCGGGCGTCCCGGTGTCCCCAAAGAGGGGACCCGGGCGTCCGGGTTACCCCAAAGAGGGGACCCGGGCGTCCCAGTGTCCCCAAAGAGGGGACCCGGGCGTCCGGGTGACCCCGTGGAGTGGCCCCAGGTGTCCCAGTGTCCCCAAAGAGGGGACCCGGGCGTCCGGGTGACCCCAAAGAGGGGACCCAGGCGTCCCAGTGTCCCCAAAGAGGGGACCCGGGCGTCCGGGTGACCCCAAAGAGGGGACCCGGGCGTCCCAGTGTCCCCAAAGAGGGGACCCGGGCGTCCGGGTGACCCCAAAGAGGGGACCCAGGTGTCCCAGTGTCCCCAAAGAGGGGACCCGGGCGTCCGGGTGACCCCGTGGAGTGGACCCAGGCGTCCCAGTGTCCCCAAAGAGGGGACCCGGGCGTCCGGGTGACCCCAAAGAGGGGACCCAGGTGTCCCAGTGTCCCCAAAGAGGGGACCCGGGCGTCCGGGTGACCCCAAAGAGGGGACCCAGGTGTCCCAGTGTCCCCAAAGAGGGGACCCGGGCGTCCGGGTGACCCCAAAGAGGGGACCCAGGCGTCCCAGTGTCCCCAAAGAGGGGACCTGGGCGTCCGGGTGACCCCAAAGAGGGGACCCGGGCGTCCCAGTGTCCCCAAAGAGGGGACCCGGGCGTCCGGGTGACCCCAAAGAGGGGACCCAGGTGTCCCAGTGTCCCCAAAGAGGGGACCCGGGCGTCCGGGTGACCCCGTGGAGTGGACCCAGGCGTCCCAGTGTCCCCAAAGAGGGGACCCGGGCGTCCGGGTGACCCCAAAGAGGGGACCCAGGTGTCCCAGTGTCCCCAAAGAGGGGACCCGGGCGTCCGGGTGACCCCAAAGAGGGGACCCAGGTGTCCCAGTGTCCCCAAAGAGGGGACCCGGGCGTCCGGGTGACCCCAAAGAGGGGACCCAGGCGTCCCAGTGTCCCCAAAGAGGGGACCTGGGCGTCCGGGTGACCCCAAAGAGGGGACCCGGGCGTCCCAGTGTCCCCAAAGAGGGGACCCGGGCGTCCGGGTGACCCCAAAGAGGGGACCCAGGCGTCCCAGTGTCCCCAAAGAGGGGACCCGGGCGTCCGGGTGACCCCAAAGAGGGGACCCAGGCGTCCCAGTGTCCCCAAAGAGGGGACCCGGGCGTCCGGGTGACCCCAAAGAGGGGACCCAGGCGTCCCAGTGTCCCCAAAGAGGGGACCCGGGCGTCCGGGTGACCCCAAAGAGGGGACCCAGGCGTCCCAGTGTCCCCAAAGAGGGGACCCGGGCGTCCGGGTGACCCCAAAGAGGGGACCCAGGCGTCCCAGTGTCCCCAAAGAGGGGACCCGGGCGTCCGGGTGACCCCAAAGAGGGGACCCAGGCGTCCCAGTGTCCCCAAAGAGGGGACCTGGGCGTCCGGGTGACCCCAAAGAGGGGACCCGGGCATCCCAGTGTCCCCAAAGAGGGGGCCCGGGCGTCCCAGTGTCCCCAAAGAGGGGGCCCGGGCGTCCGGGTGACCCCGTGGAGTGGACCCAGGTGTCCCAGTGTCCCCAAAGAGGGGACCCGGGCGTCCGGGTGACCCCAAAGAGGGGACCCGGGCGTCCCAGTGTCCCCAAAGAGGGGACCCGGGCGTCCGGGCGACCCCAAAGAGGGGACCCCATCCCCACCGATCCCCCATATCCCCGCAGGTGGGCGCCGCGGGGATGGCTCCGGTCGTGGAGGTGTCGGACGCCGGGCATTGCCGTTCGTTATTGGTGGAGTTAAACGAGCAACGGTTGAGGGGCCAATTCTGTGACGTCACCATCATCGCCGAGGACACCAAATTCCGAGCTCATAAAAACGTCTTGGCCGCATCCAGCCCTTTCTTCAAACAAGCTTTGGCCGAAGAACCCACCTGCCCAACCCCCGCCCAAGTTTTGGAGCTTCCCGGCGTCCAAGCCGGCGTCTTCTCCGACGTCCTCAACTTCATCTACAACTCCCGCTTGGCCGTCCCGTCGCAGGCAGCTGCCCGCGAGTTGGGCGCCGTTGGCCGACGGTTGGGCATCTCTTGCCTCCAAGGGTTGGAAGTGGGGACCCCCAAGGAGATGAACGGATCTTGGACCCCCCCGGTGACGGGGGATCCCCGCTCCCCCGCCGCCCCGGTTGATTTAACCTGCCCGCCGCGATCAAGCGATACGCCGACGGTCGCCGAACCGGTGACGGCGTCGGCGTCGTCGGCGTCGGCGTCGGCGTTGCGTTGCGGGTTGTGCGGTCGAGGGTTCAGCACGGCGGCGGCGTTGGGGTTGCACGCCAAACTTCACCGCGGGCGCCGGGGTTTGGCGTGCCGGCATTGCGGCAAGAGCTTCATCCACGTCAAGAGGTTGCAAACCCACGAGGTCCTCTGCAAGGACGGCAATCGCGACGGCGACGCCGTCACCGCCAACGCCGCCACGCCGCCGCCGAAACAAGGCAAGAAGGCGTTGCTGTTGCGTCACCGGGCGTTGGAGTTGATCCCCGAGCAGGAACCGGTGGTGAAGGTGGTGGACGGGCACGTGGTTTACCTGTGCGGGGTTTGCCAACGCTCCTACATGACGCTCTCCAGCCTCAAGCGTCACGCCAACGTCCACTCCTGGCGACGCAAGTACCCTTGCCGTTATTGCGACAAGGTCTTCGCTTTGGCCGAATATCGCACCAAACACGAGGTCTGGCACACCGGCGAACGCCGTTACCAGTGTATCTTCTGTTGGGAGACCTTCGTCACCTACTACAACCTCAAGACCCACCAGAAAGCCTTTCACGGCATCAACCCGGGGCTCATCTCCTCCGAGAAGACGCCCAACGGCGGCTACAAGCCCAAACTCAACGCCCTCAAGCTCTACCGGCTCTTGCCCATGCGGGCGCACAAGCGACCCTACAAGACCTACAGTCAAGGTTTGGTGGCCGACGGGCTCCTCTTGCCGACGGCCAATCCGGTAGAGCCGTCGGCGACTGTCGGCACTTTCCCGTCGCCGAGACCCGAACCGGCGTCGGTCATCGCCTACGGGCGACCGTCGGCATCGGTCATCGTTCATAGCGGGGCGGCGGCCGCTTCCGTTATCGCCTATAATGGGAGGGCGGGGGAGGCGGCGGCGGCGGTGCCGGCGGTGCCGGCGGTGCCGGCGGCGGCGCCGGCGGCCCGGCCGATGAAGAAGCAGGTGCTGCGGGATTACATCGAGGCGCAGCGAGCGGCTGGGGAGGCGCCGGTGGGTGACAGCGGGACGGCGCCGACAACCCAACCGTCACCCGCCGCCACCGGCACCGGTACCACCGCCACCGCCGGCCGTACAATGACCTACGTGGCCAAACCGGCTTACGTGGGGACGGCGGGGGAGAACCGGGCGGCGCCGCTTTGCCAAATCACCGTCCGTATCGGCGAGGAGGCCATCGTCAAGCGGCGCATCTCCGAGACCGACCTCCGGTTGGAGACCACCGGCACCGGCACCGGCACCGCCGCCTCCCCGCCCGCTCACCGCCGCGCCGCCAGCCGCCGCCGCCTGTTCCCGCCGGAGCGGTGATGACGACAGCGACGCCGAGGACCGTCTTTGGCGCCCGTATTACACCTACAAACCCAAACGGAAGACAACCGGCGGCGGTACAACCGGCGGCGGTACAACCGGCGGCACAAACCGGTGCCGTCAAGGCGAAGAAGTCCCGTTGGCGCCGCAAGTTGCGCTCGTTACGGTGGTCAGCGGGTGACGGTGACGAAGGTGACGATGACGCACAGTCGGGGGACGGGCACCGGCGGCGGGATTGGCAACACCCTTGCCGGGTGTGCGGGAAAACTTTCACGGCTTTGAGGAAATTACGGAAACACCAACGGGGACACGAGGGGACGTCCGGCGGGGGAGGGGGGGGTGGGTACAACCGGCCCCCCCACCCCCCGCGTGGGACGGCGGCCATCTTTGCGCTTCGCCTGTAGCCGCTGCGCCAAGGTGTGCAAGACGGCGGCGGCGCTCAGCCGGCACGCCAAACGGCATCAGGCGGAGGCGTCGCCGCCGCCGTCCCCCGCGTCGCCGCCGCCGCCGACTGTCATCGCCTACACCCCGCCGGTGGCGGCGGGGGTGAAGGAGGAAGGGGGAGGGGAAAAAGGGGGTGTCCCCCCTCCCCCGCCGCCGGGTGACGACGTCACCGTCCCCCCGCCGGTTCCCGCGGACGGGGGTGACGCGGTAGCGGGTGACGAGGGGGTGTCACCGTCGCCGGGTCCCAGCGGGGGTTACCCGGTTCAGGAACAACCTTTGGCTCTACTGAGGCGGGGGGGGGACCCCGAGATTGGGGGAGGGGGGAGGAGGGGGGCAAAGGGGGGGCACCCCCCCGCCCCCCTCCCCCGCCCCCCACCTTCCCCCTCCCCTACGGCCCCCGGCTGGTGGCCGCGTACCCCTACCCCTTCCCCCTCCCCCTGGCCCTCAACGTGGTGCTCCCCGAAACCGAAGGGTTCTTGGGGGGGGGAGGGGGGGGCGTCGCCCCTCCCCCACCCCCCCTCTGTACCCCCCACTTTTGGGTTCCCCGGAGGGGGGAGGGGAGCGACCGCGGAAAGCGGGGGGGGGGACTTGAGGGGTGGGGGGGTGGGGGGTCCTGCCCCATAGAGGGGGGTGCGGGGGGCCCAGAGGTGGGGGGCCCCAGAGGTGAGGGGGGTCCCATAGGTGGGGGGGGGGCCCCCATAGGTGGGGGGCCCCATAAGTGAGGGGTCCCATAGGTGGTGGGGGGGGTCCCATAGGTGGGGGGCCCCATAAGTGAGGGGCCCCATAGGTGGGGGGGGGTCCCATAGGTGGGGGGGCCCCATAAGTGAGGGGCCCCATAAGTGAGGGGCCCCATAGGTGGGGGGGGGTCCCATAGGTGGGGGGGCCCCATAAGTGAGGGGGCCCCATAAGTGAGGGGCCCCATAGGTGGGGGGGGGGTCCCATAAGTGGGGGGGGCCCATAGCATGTTGGGGGGGGGGGCCCCTATAGGAGGTTTGGGGCCCTATAGGAGGTGTGGGGGGGGTGCACAGCATGTGGGGGGGGGGGGGGCCCTATAGAAAGTGGGGGGGCCCTATAGAAAGTGAGGGGCCCCATAGGAGATGGGGGGGGCCCTATAGGGTTTGGGGGGGCCCATAGCATGGGGGGGGCTCTATAGGGGATGGGGGGGCCCTATAGGAGATTGGGGGGGCCCTACCCCCTAGGGGGAGATGGGGGGGGGCCCCCATAGCGGGGGGGGGGGGGCATAAGAGGTTGGGGGGGGCCCATAGGAGATGGGGGGGCCCCCAGGTGAGTTGGGGGTCCCAGCCCCATAGGGGAACTGGGGGGGGGGCATAGGAAATTGGGGGGGGGGGACCCTGTCCCATAGAGGAGATTGGGGGGGGGGTCTTCTGCCCCATAGGAGATGGGGGGGCCCCATAGGGGACACTGGGGGGGGCCCCCCCCCCCAATGCCATGGGGGGGGGCAGGGATCAGGGACCAGTATAGGACTGGGGGAGGGGGCAGTGGGTATACTGGGGGGGGGCTCCCAGTCACCCCGAACTGGGGGGGGGGACACAGGATGGGGTCTGGGCCCCCCCCCAGTATAGGGGACCCTCCCCAGTATAGAGAACACCCCCCCCCCCCCAGTATAGGGGACCTCCAGCATATTGGGGCCCCCAGTATAGGAACCCCCCCCCAGTATAGGGGACCCACCCAGTATAGGGGACCCCCAGTAGAGTGGGACCCCCCCCATTATAGGGCCCCCCCAGTGTATTGGGGCCCCCCCAGTATAGGGGACCCCCAATATACTGGGACCCCCCCCCCAGTATGGAGGAACCCCCCCAGTATAGGGGACCCCCAATATACTGGGATCCCCCCCAGTATAGGGCCCACCCCAGTATAGGGGAACCCCAGTACAGGGGACCCCCCCAGTTTGGGGACCCCCAGTATAGTGGCCCCCCCCCCAGTATCGTGGGCCCCCCCCCAGTATCCTGGCCCCCCCTCCCAGTATAGTGGGACCCCCAAAATAATAGGGCCCCCCCCCAGTATAGGGGGACCCCCCCAATAACTGGGGGTCCCCCCATCCCCCCCCCCGCAGGATTTTGCACCCCCCCTCCCCCGCTAGAAGGGGCCCCCTCCCCCCCAAGAAATCAGGGCCCCTCCCCCCAAGAAACTGGGGTCCCCCCCACTCTCCCGGGGCCCCCCCAAAACCCCTCCCCCTCCCCCCCCCCCTTGGCACCTTATGGCATCGCAGTGACATTCCAGCGTCTCCCCTCCCCCCGCCGGCGTGCGAGGGGCGTGCGAGGCCCCGCGTCTTCCTATGGGGGAGGGGGGGGCCTCGTGCGAGGCCGGGGGCGTCCTCGTGCAAGGCCCGGGCGTGCAAGGAGCGTCCTCGTGCAAGGCCCGGGGCGTCCTCGTGCAAGGCCCGGGCGTGCAAGGAGCGTCCTCGTGCAAGGCCCGGGGCGTCCTCGTGCAAGGCCCGGGCGTGCAAGGAGCTTCCTCGTGCAAGGCCCAG
>NW_028120945.1:0-14777 GCF_965183815.1 Platalea leucorodia
TGTGGGCGGGGCCGCCGGCGTCACGCGGGCCGGCAGCCAATGGGAAGCGGGGTGGGGTGGGGGGAGGAGGGGGGGGGGGTGAGGGAAGGCGGCGGCCATTTTGTGCGCGCGGGAAGGAGGGCCTCCCGCCGCCGCCGCCCAATCAGCGCCCGCCGCGGGGGCGCGCGCGCGCCGGGCGGGGGCCAATCCGCGCCGTCCGCCGCCGCCCTCGCGCTGCCCCCCCCCCCGCCCCTCCCCCTCCCTCCCCTCCCCCCCTTCCCCTCCCCTCCCCCCTCCCCCCCCCCCCCGCTTCAGCTCTCGGCTCCTTCCGCGCGACCCCCCCCCCGCCCCCGCCCCTCCCCCACCCGCGCCCCCCTCCCCCCCCCCGCCCCTCCCCCACCCGCGGCCCCGGTGCCGCCATCGCCGCCATCGCCGCCAGCGCCATGGACCCCGGCAACTGGAGCAGCTTCATCTCCAGGTACCGCCCCCGGGGGGGGGAGGGGCGGGGGGGTGGGGGAGGGGTGGGGGAGGGGGGGGAGGGGGGGCGGCGGCGGCCCCGGGCCTTGGCGGGGGGAGGGGGAGGGGGAGGAGGGGGGGGAGGGGGCGCTGGGGGCGCTGGGGACACTGGTCCTGCTCGTACTGGGGGCACTGGGGGCGCTGGGGGCACTGGTGGGACTGGGGGCACGCTCACACTGGTGACACTGGTGGGACTGGGGGCACTGGGGGCGCTGGTCATGGTCGTACTGGTGGCACTGGTGGTGCTGGTGGTGCTGGGGGCACTGGTGGGACTGGGGGCACTGGTGGTGCTGGGGGCACGCTCACACTGGTGGCACTGGTGGGACTGGTGGTGCTGGGGGCACTGGTCATGGTCATACTGGTGGCACTGGTGGCACTGGGGGCATGCTCACAGTGGTGGCACTGGTGGTACTGGTGGTGCTGGGGGCACTGGTGGGACTGAGGGCACTGGTAGGACTGGGGGCACGCTCACACTGGTGGCACTGGTGACACTGGGGGCACTGGGGGCACTGGTCATGGTACTGGTGGCACTGGGGGGCACTGGTGGGACTGGGGGCACTGGGGACAGTGGTGGCACTGGGGGCACGCTCAGTGGTGGTACTGGTGGTGCTGGGGGCACTGGTGGGACTGGGGGGACTGGTAGGACTGGGGGCACGCTCACACTGGTGGCACTGGTGGGACTGGGGGCACTGGTCATGGTTGTACTGGTGGCACTGGGGACAGTGGTGGCACTGGGGGCACGCTCACACTGGTGACACTGGTGGGACTGGGGGCACTGGTGGGACCGGGGGCACTGGTGGCACACTCACACTGGTGACGCTGGTGGCACTGGGGCCACTGGTCATGGTCGTACTGGTGGGACTGGGGGCACTGGTGGGACTGGGGGCACGCTCACACTGGTGACACTGGTGGTCATGCTCAAACTGGGAGCACTGGTGGCACTAGTGACACTTATGGCACTGGTGACATTGGTGGTACTGGTGGCACTGGGGGCACTGGTGGTCATGCTCACACTCGGGGCACTGGTGGTACTGGTGGCACTGGTGGTCATGCCGATGGCGGTGCTCATGCTCATACTGGTGACACTGGGGGCACCGGTGCTCATGCTCACACTGGTGACGCTGGTGCTGCTGGTGACACTGGGGGCACTGGTGCTCATGCCAATGGTACTGGTCATGCTCACACTGGTAGCACTGGTGGTACTGGGGGCACTGGTGACACTGGGGGCACTGGTGCTCATGCCGATGGCACTGGTCATGCTCACACTGGTAGCACTGGTGACACTGGGGGCACTGGTGCTCATGCTCACACTGCTGGTCATGGGGGCACTGGTGGTACTGGTGGGCACATTCACATTGGTGACACTGGTGGTCATGGGGACACTGGTGGCACTGGGAGTCGTGCTCACACTGGTGGCGCTGGTGGTTGTGCTCGCACTGGGGTCACTGGTCGTGCTCACGCTGGTGACACTGGTGGCACTGGTCATGCCGATGGCAGTGCTCATGCTCACACTGGTGGCACTGGTGGTGCTGGTGACATTGGGGGCACTGGTGGGCATGTTTACACTGGTGACACTGGTGGGCATGTTTACACTGGTGACACTGGTGGTCATGGGAGCACTGGTGGCACTGGGGATCATGCTTACACTGGTGGCACTGGTGGCACTGGTGGTACTGATGGTTGTGCTTGCACTGGGGGCACTGGTCATGCTCATACTGGTGACACTGGTGGCACTGGTGGACAAGTTGAGTGCAGTGCTCATGCTCACACTGGTGGCACTGGTGACACTGGGGGCACTGGTGGGCATGTTCACACTGGTGGCACTGGTGGTCATGCTGATAGCACTGGTCATGCTCACACTGGTGGCACTGGGGGCACTGGTGACACTGGGGGCACTGGTGGGCATGTTCACACTGGTGACACTGGTGGTCATGGGAGCACTGGGGGTCATGCTCACACTGGTGGCACTGGCGGCACTGGTCATGCTGATGGCAGAGCTCGTGCTCACACTGGTGGCACTGGTGGCACTGGTGGCGATGGGGACCCTGCTCCTCACGCTCACACCATTGGTCATAGGGGCACTGGTGGCACTGGTGGCACTGGTGGTCGCGGTGGCACTGCGGGTGACGGTGACACCGGCGCTCACGCTGCCGCTCCCAGTGACGCTGGCTCTCGTGGTGACGCTGGCAGCCCGCGGTGACACCAGTGGCTTTGGTGCCACTGGCCGTCGTGGTGACACTGGTCGTCGTGCCGACACTGGGGGGCACGGTGACGCCGGTGGTCATGGCGTCGCTGCCGGTGACGGTGACACCGGTGGTCACAGTGAGGCTGGCGGTCCTGGTGACGCCGGTGGTCGCGGTGGCGCTGGTCGTCATGACGTCACCGCCAGTGACGGTGACACCGGTGGTTGTGGTGAGGCTGGTGGTCCTGGTGACGCTGGTGGTTGTGGTGACGCCGGTGGTCATAGTGTTGCTGCCAGCGACGGTGACACCGGTGGTCGCGGTGCCGCCGGTGGTCATGGTGTTGCTGCCGGTGACGGTGACACCGGTGGTCACAGCGAGGCTGGTGGTCCTGGTGACGCTGGCGGTCGCGGTGCCGCCGGTGGTCATGGTGTTGCTGCCAGTGACGGTGACACCGGTGGTCCCGGTGATGCCGGTGGTCATGGTGTTGCTGCCGGTGACGGTGACACCGGTGGTCACAGCGAGGCTGGTGGTCCTGGTGACGCTGGCGGTCGCGGTGACGCCAGCGGTCGTGGTGTCGCTGCCAGCAACAGTGACACCGGTGGTCCCGGTGCCGCCGGCGGTCGCGCCGCCGCCGGCGGTCAGGGTGCCGCCGGCGGTGACGGTGCCGTCGGTGCCGCCGCAGGCCGCCGCCGCCCCGCCGCCGCCCGCCGCCCCCGCCGAGGCGCTGCAGGTGGACCTGCTGCCGGTGCTGGCCGCCCCCCCGGACACCGCCCCCGTCGCCGCCGCCGCCGCCGCCACCACCGTGGACGCCGCTGCCCTCAAACCCCCCGCCCCGGAGTCGGCCCCGCCACCGGTGCCGCCGGTGCCGCCGGTGCCACCGCCCTCGACCGACCCCCCGCGCAAATCCAAGAGCAAAGGGCCCTACATCTGCTCGCTCTGCGCCAAGGAGTTCAAGAACGGCTACAACCTGCGGCGCCACGAAGCCATCCACACCGGCGCCAAGGCCGCCCGCCCCGGCCCCGCCGCCATGAAGATGCCGACCATGGTGCCCCTCAGCCTGCTGAGCGTTTCGGGGCTGGGGGGCGGCGGGGCGGAGGGCGGAGCGGCGGCGGCGCCGACGGCGGCGCCGGCGGCGGCCACGCCCAAGCGGGCGCGGAAGAACCACGCCTGCGAGATGTGCGGCAAGGCGTTCCGCGACGTCTACCACCTCAACCGGCACAAGCTGTCGCACTCGGACGAGAAGCCCTACCAGTGCCCCGTCTGCCAGCAGCGCTTCAAGCGCAAGGACCGGATGAGCTACCACGTCCGCTCCCACGACGGCGCCGTCCACAAGCCCTACATCTGCAGCCACTGCGGGAAGAGCTTCTCCAGGTGGGCGGGGCGCGAGGGCGGGGCCGGGGGGGCAGGGCTTGGGGGAGGCGGGGGGGCAATGGCGGGCGGGGCGCTGGTGGTGATGGAGACGCGGGGGATCACGGTGACGCTGGTGGTGACAGTGACATTGGAGGTCACGGTGACGCTGGTGGTTGTGACGCTGGTGGTGATGGTGACGCTGGAGGTCACGGTGACGCTGGTGGTGACGGTGACGCTGGAGGTCATGGTGGCACTGGTGGTTGTGGTGACGCTGGTGACGCTGGAGGTCATGGTGGCACTGGTGGTTGTGACGCTGGTGGTGACGGTGACGCTGGTGGTGACGGTGACGCTGGAGGTCACGGTGACGCTGGAGGTCATGGTGGCACTGGTGGTTGTGACGCTGGTGGTGACGGTGACGCTGGAGGTCACGGCGACACTGGCGGTTGTGCTGACGCTGGTGGTTGTGGTGCCAATGGCAGTCGTGGCGCTGGTGGTCATGGTGGCAGTGATGGGCACGGTGACGCTGGTGGTCATGGTGACGCTGGTGGTGATGGTGACACTGGTGGTGATGGTGACTCTGGAGGTCATGGTGACGCTGGTGGTCACGGTGACGCTGAAGGTCACGGTGGCACTGGTGGTGACGGTGACATTGGAGGTCACGGTGGTGCTGCTGGTCACGGTGATGCTGGTGGTCACGGTGATACTGGTGGTGATGGTGGCGCTGGGGGTCACGGTGACGCCGGGGGTTGTGGTGACAATGGCGGTCCTGGCGCTGGGGGTCACGGTGGCACTTGAGGTCACTGATTGTCACGGTGATGCCAGTGGTCGTGGTGGCACTGGAGGTCATGGTGGCGCTGGTGTTACTGGGGCCACTGGTCGTCCTGCTCATGCTGGTGGCCCTGGTGGCCCTGATGGTCATGGTGATGCTGGTGGCCATGGTGGCACTGGTGATACTGGGGGCACTGGTTGTCCTGCTCACGCTGGTGGCCCTGGTGGCCATGGTGACACTGGTGGTCATGGCGATGCTGGTGGCCACGGTGATGCTGGCGGTCTTGGTGGCCCTGGTGGCCCCGATGATGCTGGTGGTACTGGGGCCACCGGTCATCCTGCTCATGCTGGTGGCCCTGGTGGCCCTGGTGATGCTGGTGGCCATGGTGGCACTGGTGATACTGGGGGCGCTGCTCATCATGCTCACACTGGTGGCCCTGGTGGCCCCGATGATGCTGGTGGTACTGGGGCCACTGGTCGTCCTGCTCACACTGGTGGCCCTGGTGACGCTGGTGGCCTTGGTGGCCACGGTGGCCATGGTGATGCTGGTGGTCATGGTGGCGCTGGTGGTACTGGAGCTGCTGGTCGTCCTGCTCACGCTGGTGGCCCTGGTAGCCATGGTGGCCCTGATGGTCACGGTGATGCTGGTGGCCACAGCGATGCTGGTGGTCTTGGCGGTCATGGTGGCACTGGTGGTACTGGGGGCGCTGGTTATCATGCTCACACTGGTGGCCCTGGTGGCCACGGTGATGCTGGTGGTCATGGTGGCGCTGGTGGTACTGGGGCCACTGGTTGTCCTGCTCACGCTGGCGGTCTTGGTGGCCCTGGTGGCCATGATTGTCACGGTGATGCTGGTGGTCTTTGTGGCCATGGTGGCGCTGGTGGTACTGGGGCCACTGGTTGTCCTGCTCACGCTGGCGGTCTTGGTGGCCCTGGTGGCCATGATTGTCACGGTGATGCTGGTGGTCTTCGTGGCCATGGTGGCACTGGTGGTACTGGGGGCACTGGTTATCATGCTCACACTGGTGGCCCTGGTGGCCATGGTGACGCTGGTGGCCATAGTGATGCTGGTGGTCTTGGTGGCCATGGTGGCCACGGTGACGCTGGTGGCCACGGTGATGCTGGTGGCCATGGTGGTGCTGGTGGTACTGGGGCCACTGGTTGTCCTGCTCACGCTGGTGTCCCTGGTGACGCTGGTGTCCATGGTGGCCCTGATGGTCATGGTGATGCTGGTGGCCACGGTGATGCTGGTGGCCATGGTGATGCTGGTGGTACTGGGGCCACTGGTTGTCCTGCTCACGCTGGTGGCCCTGGTGATGCTGGTGGCCATGGTGGCCCTGATGGTCATGGTGATGCTGGTGGCCCTGGTGACACTGGTGGCCATGGTGGCCCTGGTGGCCATGGTGACGCTGGTGGTCATGGTGGCGCTGGTGGTACTGGGGCCACTGGTCGTCCTGCTCACACTGGTGGCCCTGGTGGCCACGGTGACGCTGGTGGCCATAGTGATGCTGGTGGTCTTGGTGGCCATGGTGGCCATGGTGACGCTGGTGGCCATGGTGATGCTGGTGGCCATGGTGGCGCTGGTGTTACTGGGGCCACTGGTCGTCCTGCTCACGCTGGTGTCCCCGGTGACGCTGGTGGCCATGGTGGCCCTGATGGTCATGGTGATGCTGGTGGCCATGGTGATGCTGGTGGCCTTGGTGGCCATGGTGATGCTGGTGGTCATGGTGGTGCTGGTGGTACTGGGGCCACTGGTCATCCTGCTCACGCTGGTGGCCCTGGTGATGCGGGTGGCCATGGTGGCCCTGATGGTCATGGTGATGCTGGTGGCCCTGGTGACACTGGTGGCCATGGTGGCCCTGGTGGCCATGGTGATGCTGGTGGCCATGGTGGCCCTGGTGGTACTGGGGCCACTGGTCGTCCTGCTCACACTGGTGGCCCTGGTGACGCTGGTGTCCATGGTGGCCCTGGTGGCCATGGTGACGCTGGTGGTCTTGGTATGGCCACGGTGATGCTGGTGGTCATGGTGGCGCTGGTGGTACTGGGGCCACTGGTCGTCCTGCTCACGCTGGTGGCCCCGGTGGCCCCGGCGACGCTGGTGGCCCCGGTGGCCCTGATGGTCGCCGCCCCCCGGGCTCTCCCCCCGCCAGGCCCGACCACCTCAACAGCCACGTCCGGCAGGTCCACTCCACGGAGCGCCCCTTCAAGTGCGAGGTAAAGCCCCCCCCTCCCCCACCCCACCCCCCACCCCACGGCGCCCCACGGCGCCCGAGCCGCCCCCCCCTCCCCCCCTCCCTGCCACCGCCCCTCCCCCAGACCTGCGAGGCCGCGTTTGCCACCAAGGACCGGCTGCGAGCCCACACCGTCCGCCACGAGGAGAAGGTGCCCTGCCACGTCTGCGGCAAGATGCTGAGCGCCGCCTACATCTCCGACCACATGAAGGTGCACAGCCAGGGCCCCAACCACGTCTGCGAGCTCTGCAACAAAGGTAGCGGCGCCGGGGGGCGGCCGGGGGGCGGCCGTGGGGCGGCCGTGGGGCGGGGGGCGGGGAGGCCGTGGGGCAGGGCTACGGCGGGCGGGGGAGCGGGGAAGCCATGGTTGGGGGGCTGGGTTGGGTCTCCCCCGAGGGGTTGTTTCTGCGTAGGGGTCGTGGCGCCGTGGGGCAGCCGTGGGGCGGGTGTGGGGCGGGTGTGGGGCAGGGCCATGGGGAGCGGGGAAGCCATGGTTGGGGGGCTGGGTCGGGTCTCCCCGGGGGGTTGTTTCTGCGTAGGGGTCGTGGGGCGGGTGTGGGGCAGGGCGGGGGAGGGGCTCAGTTAGGGGGGGATGGCGTGGGGGAGGGGTGGGTCTCTGGGAGCTGTGGGGCGCTGAGCTGTGGGGCAGAGGCTGCGTGGGGCGCAGGGTCGCCATCCCGGGTAGGGCTCCCCTTGCCGTGGGGCACGGGCTCTATGGGGCACTGCCCCACGGCTCCCAGGCTCTATGGGGCACTGCCCCATGGCTCCCTGCTGCTATGGGGCACTGCCCCACGGCTCCCAGGCTCTATGGGGCACTGCCCCATGGCTCCTTGCTGCTATGGGGCACTGCCCCACGGCTCCCAGGCTCTATGGGGTGTGTCCAGGCTCTATGGGGCACAGCTCCAGGCTCTATGGGGCACTGCCCCACGGCTCCCAGGCTCTATGGGGCACTGCCCCATGGCTCCTTGCTGCTATGGGGCACTGCCCCACGGCTCCCAGGCTCTATGGGGCACTGCCCCACGGCTCCCAGGCTCTATGGGGTGTGTCTAGGCTCTATGGGGCACAGCTCCAGGCTCTATGGGGCACTGCCCCACATCTCCCAGGCTCTATGGGGTGTGTCTAGGCTCTATGGGGCACAGCTCCAGGCTCTATGGGGCACTGCCCCACGGCTCCCAGGCTCTATGGGGTGTGTCTAGGCTCTATGGGGCACAGCTCCAGGCTCTATGGGGCACTGCCCCATGGCTCCCAGGCTCTATGGGGCACTGCCCCACGGCTCCCAGGCTCTATGGGGTGTGTCTAGGCTCTATGGGGCACAGCTCCAGGCTCTATGGGGCACTGCCCCACAGCTCCCAGGCTCTATGGGGTGCGTCTAGGCTCTATGGGGCACTGCCCCACATCTCCCAGGCTCTATGGGGTGTGTCTAGGCTCTATGGGGCACAGCTCCAGGCTCTATGGGGCACTGCCCCACGGCTCCCAGGCTCTATGGGGCACTGCCCCATGGCTCCTTGCTGCTATGGGGCACTGCCCCACGGCTCCCAGGCTCTATGGGGCACTGCCCCACATCTTCCAGGCTCTATGGGGCACTGCCCCATGGCTCCCAGGCTCTATGGGGCACTGCCCCACGGCTCCCAGGCTCTATGGGGTGTGTCTAGGCTCTATGGGGCACAGCTCCAGGCTCTATGGGGCACTGCCCCATGGCTCCCAGGCTCTATGGGGCACAGCTCCAGGCTCTATGGGGCACTGCCCCACGGCTCCCAGGCTCTATGGGGCACTGCCCCACATCTCCCAGGCTCTATGGGGTGTGTCTAGGCTCTATGGGGCACAGCTCCAGGCTCTATGGGGCACTGCCCCACGGCTCCCAGGCTCTATGGGGTGTGTCTAGGCTCTATGGGGCACAGCTCCAGGCTCTATGGGGCACTGCCCCATGGCTCCCAGGCTCTATGGGGCACAGCTCCAGGCTCTATGGGGCACTGCCCCACAGCTCCCAGGCTCTATGGGGCGCATCCAGGCTCTATGGGGCAGCGCCCCACAGCTCCCCCCCCCCCCCCCCCCACGCGCCGTGGGTCCTGACGCCGCTTCGTCCCCCCCCCTCCCCTCCCCCCCTCCCCCCCCCCCTCCCCCCCCCCAGGCTTCACCACGGCGGCGTACCTGCGGGTGCACGCGGTGAAGGACCACGGGGGTGGCCGCCCCCCCGCCCCCGCCGCCTCCTCTGCCAACTCTGCGGGGTTCACTGCAAGACCCCGGCCCAGCTCAGCGGCCACCTCCAGACCCACGGCGCCCCTCCCCCCGCCGAGGGCCCCGCCCCCCAGGGGGGGCCGCCGCGCCGCTGACCCGCCCACAGGCAAGGCCCGCCGGCGGGGGGGAGGGGCGGGGGGGGGAGGGGGACGGGGGGGCGGGGGGGGGAGGGGGGGGTCAGGTTGGGGGGCGGCCCCATAGAGCCTGGGAGCCCTGCCCCATAGCGGGGGTGGGGGGCGGCCCCATAGAGCCTGGAGTCGTGCCCCATAGCGGGGGTGGGGGGGTACTTGGGGGGCAGCCCCATAGAGCCCTGCCCCATAGCGGGGGGTGGGGGGGTACTTGGGGGGCAGCCCCATAGAGCCCTGCCCCATAGCGGGGGTGGGGGGCGGCCCCATAGAGCCCAGAGCCCTGCCCCATAGCGGGGGTGGGGGGGTACTTGGGGGGCAGCCCCATAGAGCCCTGCCCCATAGCGGGGGTGGGGGGCGGCCCCATAGAGCCTGGAGTCGTGCCCCATAGCGGGGGTGGGGGGTGGCCCCATAGAGCCCAGAGCCCTGCCCCATAGCGGGGGTGGGGGGCAGCCCCATAGCGACTGGAGTCGTGCCCCATAGCGGGGGTAGGGGGTACTTGGGGGGCAGCCCCATGGAGCCCAGAGCCCTGCCCCATAGCGGGGGTGGGGGGCGGCCCCATAGAGCCTGGAGTCGTGCCCCATAGCGGGGGTGGGGGGCGGCCCCATAGAGCCCAGAGCCCTGCCCCATAGCGGGGGTGGGGGGCAGCCCCATAGAGCCTGGAGTTGTGCCCCATAGCGGGGGTGGGGGGCAGCCCCATAGAGCCTGGAGTCGTGCCCCATAGTGAGTAGGGCGGGGGGTACTTGGGGGGCAGCCCCATAGAGCCCTGCCCCATAGCGAGGGTGGGGGGCGGCCCCATAGAGCCTGGAGTCGTGCCCCATAGCGGGGGTGGGGGGTTACTTGTGGGGCAGCCCCATGGAGCCGGCAGCCCTGCCCCACAGCGGGGGTGGGGGGTACTTGGGGGGCAGCCCCATAGAGCCCTGCCCCACAGCGGGGGGCGGGCGGTGCCGGGGGGGGGGTGGGGGGCGGAGCCGTGGGTCGGTGGGGTGACGCCCTCTCGCCCCTCCCCCGCAGGCGCGGGCGAGCCCTGCCCCATGGCGGCCCCCGGCCCCCCCGCCCCCGCCGTGGCCGTGCTCCCCATGGAGGGGGCGCCCGTCGTCAGCCAGGCCCTGCCCAGCCAACCCTGGTGAGGGGGCGGGGCCTCCCCGCCCCACGGCGGGGGAGGGGCGGCGCCCCCCCTGCCCCACGGCGAAGAGGAGCCCCACGGCGGCGGGGACCCTGCGCCGCCCCACAGATGGGGGGGGGGGGGGAGGGGAGGCCCCACGTGCTGGGCGTCCCCTCCCCCCCCCGGCCCCGCCCCTCGGCGGGGGGAGGGGCGGGGTTGTGGGGTTGTTTTTTTTTTTTTTGTACCGCGCCGATGGGGGAGGGGGAGGGGGTGGGGGAGGGGTGGGGAGCGACGGCCAATAAACGCTCGGCGCCTCCGCCGGCTCCGCCCACTGCGCGTGACGGGGGAGGGGCGGGAACGGGGTGGGGGGAGGGGCGGCGGCGGGGCACCGGGGGGGGAGGGGCTACCGTAGACCACGCCCCCAGGCGTTGATTGGCGGGGGGGCGGGGCTTCTCGCAGAGGCCACACCCAAGTGGGGGGTGAAGGGGGCGGGGCCGCGCGATGGGGGGTGGGGCAAGGGAGAGTGACGTCACCGCCCCGCCCATGAGCCAGCGGGGCTCCTGACCGCCCCTCCCCCCCCCCGCCCCCCAACTTGGGGGGGGCCCAAAAAATTGTAAATCCCCCCCCCAAATTGTAAATTTTCCCCCCAAAAATTGTAAATTTCCCCCAAAATTGTAAATTTTTTTATCCAAATTCTGGAAATTTTCCCTCAAAATTGTGCGCCCCCCCCCCCCGATTTTATTTATTTCCCAGAATTCCAGGTTGTGTCTCAAAAATTGTGGCTTCTTCCCCCCAAAACCATAATTTTACCCCAAAATTCTGGAATTTCTTTTCCCCTAAATTATGGTTTCCCCAAAAAAATTCGTGTTTTCCCCTCAAATTCTTTTTTTCCCCTCAAAATTGTGGTTTTTCCCCAAATATTTTAGGTTTCCCCCAAAGTCTGGAGGATTTTTCCCACAAAATCGCAGGTTTCCCCTCAAAAATTTTAATTTTTCCTCACAATTCTGGATTTAGTCCCCAAAATTGTAAATTTTTCCACAAATTGTTGAGATTCCCCCCCAAATTTTATTTTTCCCCCAAATTCTGATTTTTTCCTCATTTTTGTGATTTCTCCTAAAAATTTTCATTTTCCCTAAATTTCTTTTTCCCAACACTGTTTCCCCCCCCAAATTGTCATTTTTTCCCCAAATTGTTGAAGTTTTCCCCCCAAATTCCATTTTTTTCCCCAAAATCTGGGGATATTTTCCCTAATATTTGTGGGTTCTCCCCTAAAAATTTTAATTTTCCCCAAATTTTTTCTTTCCCAAAACTGTTTCCCCCCCCAAATTCTAATTTTTTTCCCAAAATTGTTGTTTTCCCCCCAAATTTTATTTTCCCCCCAAAATTCTCAGAATTTTTCCCCATAATTGTGTTTTTTCACTTAAAATTTTTAATTTCCCCTCAAATTCTTTTTTTTCCAAAACTGTCGCCGTCCCCGAAATTGCAAATTTTCCCCACAAATTGCAAATTTCCCCCAAATTGCAAATTTTTCCCCCAAAATTGTAAATTTCCCCCAAAATTGCAATTTTTTCCCCAAATTGCAAATTTCCCCCCAAAATTGCAAATTTTTTCCCCAAATTGCAAATTTCCCCCCCCAAAATTGCAAATTCCCCCCCCAAGCAGCCTCGTTCCGGCGCAGCCGCCATTTTGGCGCGGCGCGGGCGGGGCCGGGGGGCGGGGCTCACTCGGGGATGTCGATGACGAGCTCGTCGTCGCCGTCCAGGGGGTCGTCGCCGCTCCCCTCCCCCGCGTCGCTCAGCATGCGGCGGGGGACGGTGCTGGGGACGGGGGGAGGGGCCTTGGGGGGCGCCAGCGGCGGGGGGGAGGGGCCCGCCCGGGCCGCGCCCCGAGGGGAAGGGCAGGGGGGGGGGTGGGGGGGCAGCTGCGGGGGGGGGAGGGGAGGGGGGGGGCCGTGAGGGACTCAGCCCCCCAAGTGCCCCCCCAAGTGGGACCCCCAACCACGCCCCCTGCCCCCCAAGTGCCCCCCAGCCCCACATTGCGACCCCCAAGTGCCCCCCCAGCCCCCCAAGGGTCACCCCAGCCCCCCCCCCGGGACCCCCCCAGCCCCCCAAGTGCCCCCCTGCCCCCCAAGTGCCCCATTGCGACCCCCCCCCCCAGCCCCCCAAGTGGCCCCAGCCCCACATTGCGACCCCCAAGTGCCCCACTGGGAGCCCCAGGTGCCCCATTGTGCCCCCCAGTGCCCCTCCCCCACCCCCAAGTGCCCCCAGTGCCCCTCCCCCACCCCCCAAGTGCCTCCCTGTGACCCCCAAGTGCCCCTTCCCCACCCCCCAAATGCCCCGCAGTGCCCCTCCCCCACCCCCCAAGTTGCCCCCCTGTGCCCCTCCCCCACCTCTAAGTGCCCCTCCCCCATCCAAGTGCCCCCCTGTGACCAAGTGCCCCTCCCCCACCGCCCAAGTGCCCCCCTGTGCCCCTCCCCCACCCTGAAGTGCCCCTCCCCCACCCTGAAGTGCCCCCCTGTGACCCCAAGTGCCCCTCCCCCACCCCCAAGTGCCTCCCTGTGACCCCCAAGTGCCCTTCCCCCACCCCCAAGTGCCCCACGGTTCCCCCCAAGTGCCCCTCCCCCACCCCCAAGTGCCCCTCCCCCCCCCGTGCCCCTCCCCCCCCGCACCTGCAGGCGCCGGGAGCCCTTGTGGCGGCGGGCGGGGCCGGGGCGGGGCCGCTCGGGGCGGGGCCCCTCGGGGGCCAGGTACTCGGCGGGGAAGGGGCTGTAGGGGGGGGAGGCCATCTGGGGGGGGGAGGGGCGGGGTCAGCGCGGGCCCCGCCCCCCCCCGCGCGGCGGGGGAGGGGTGGGGGTGGGGGAGGGGCCACTCACCAGGTAGGGGGCGGGCGCCGGCGTGGGGAGGGGGAAGGCGGCGGGGGGAGGGGAGGGCGGGGGGCTGCGCTTCCTGCGGGGGAGGGGGGAGAGAGAGAGAGAGAGAGAGCGCGCGTGGGGGGCAGGGCCGAGGCGGGCCGCCATCTTGGGGCCCCGCCCACCCCGGGGGCGGCCATCTTGGAGCCACACCCACCCCCGATGGCGGCCATCTTGAGTGCTGGCAGCCGCCTTAGCGCCCCACCGACTCCTGACGGCGGCCATCTTTAATTCAGGCAGCCATCTTGAGGCCCCACCCACTCCCGCTGGCAGCCATCTTGAGTGCTGGCAGCCATCTTGGAGCCCCACCCACCCCTGATGGCGGCCATCTTTACTCCTGGCAGCCGCCATCTTAGCCCACCCCCCACCCCCCCCCTTTCAGCGCTGCCGGCGGCCATGTTGAGCGCCCCGCCCTTACCTCTTGGCCGGGGGCGGCTCCGCCCCCTTCGCCCCCTCCCCGTCGCTGTTGTCGGACGAGGCCGTGGCCTCCGAATCTGCGGGGTGGGGGAGGGGGGAAACACAAGGAGGGGGTTGGGGGGGGGGGTGGGGGTGGTGTGGGGGGAGGGGTGGCCCCTCCCCTTACCCCTCCCCCGCCGCCGTTACCTGAGGAATCGTCATCCACGTTCTCGTACTGCAGCAGCCGGTCCAGGAGGAAGCTGGCGGAGGGGAGAGGGGGGGAGGGGTGAGAGAGGGGAGGGGCGGGGGGGGAGGGGCGGGTGTTTTTGGGGGCAAAACCCAGGGCTTTGGGTACCTTTTGTCCCGCGAAACCTTCAGGAGTTTGCGCTGGGCCCGGCGCAGCTCCTCCTGGAAGCATTCCTGCTCCTGGGGGAGGCGGGGGATTCTGGGTAAAACCCCCCCGCGGTGCATTATGGGTAGGATAACCCCCCCCCCCAATGCATTGTGGGTAAAGCCCCCTCACAGACACAAGACCCCCCCCCCCCCCCCCCGCACGTAAAGCGGCAGCTGAGGCGTTTCCCGCCCTCAGTGGAAGCCCCGCCCCCGCCGGAAGCCCCGCCCCCTCCCCAGCCCCGCCCCCTCACGTAAAGCAGCAGCTTCAGGCGCCGTTTGAGCGCCCGGTAGCGCCGTTTGTAGCCGCCGCCGCCGCCGCCATCGGCCTCGGCCGCCCCGTTCATCGCCGCCGCCGCCGGCCACGCCCCCGCCACGCCCCCATTGGCTGCCGCCGCGACGCCGCGCCCCCTCATTGGCTCACCGCCACGCCCGTCCCGCCTCCCCGCTCTCCCATTGGCGCACGCCGCCGCGGGTCCCGCCTCCCCGTTCCCTGGCCCTCAGTGGCCGCGCCGCCTCCTCATTGGTTCATCGCGCCGCGCGTCCCGCCTCCCCTCTCCCCTATTGGCCGCGCACCGCTGCCGCCTCATT
>NW_028120944.1:0-14694 GCF_965183815.1 Platalea leucorodia
GGGTGGCTTATGATCGTGACCTGTAGTTCAGCGGCTCCATCTTGACATCATCTGCAAGGAGGAGGAACGTCATCACTGCCACAGCAGGCCACATTTGCATGCAAGCTTTATAGCAAAATTCTAGAGAAATGTCATTTATAGATTCAGCTCTTGGGGAGTCATTTGTGTTGGGGGAGCTCAAGCTGTCCCCCGACCTTTGGTGGCAAATGTCTACTTCTCCCAGCCCTTTGCAAGGAACAGGGGGCATCCAACCCATGATCCTCTAGAGCTGGAGGGGGAAAGCGGAGTGTGGCCGTTGCCTTCTCACCAGGGATAATCCCTGTGGGGAACACAAGCTCCCGCAGCCATAACTCATCAATGTCCAGCTGGAAGATGGATCTGCAAGCAGCAAACACCACTCTTTTGCCGTGGAATCACTCTTGGACCATAGCAAAGGTCCCGAGTCCTGCAACAAGGACATCCTGCCCAGGGAAAAGACAAAAGGTCTGATGAATGATTAATTTAGAGAGAGAGGAAAAGTGAAAGCGTTGGTAAAAAAAAAAACCACCCACATATTCTCCATTGTTTTACTTCCCCTCCTCAAAGTATTTGCAGCCATCTCTTGGCTACAGATGATCCCAGGCATTTCCAGCACAAGGAGTACCCCTGGGATTTACTCCCAGGGGTTATCCATGATTAAGACCCAGCACAGAATCATAGAATTGTCAAGGTTGGAAAAGACCCTTAAGACCATTGAGTACAACCATTAACCTAGCACTGCTAAGTCCACCGCTATACCATGTCGTCGAACACCACGTCTACGCTTCTTTTAAATTCCTCCAGGGATGGAGACTCAACCACTTCCCTGGGCAGCCTGTTCCAAAGCTTGACCAACCTTTCAGTGAAGAAGTTTTTCCTAATGTCTAGCCTAAACCTCCCCTGGCGCAGGTTGAGGCCGCTTCCTCTCGTCCTTATTTCAGGGAGATGTAGAGAGGAATAGAGCCTCCTCTTCTCCACACTAAACAACGCCAGTTTCCTCAGCCGCTCCTCATAAGACTTGTGCTCTAGACCTTTCACCATCTTCGTTGCCCTCCTCTGGACACACTCCAGCACCTCAATGTCCTCCTTGTAGTGAGGGGCCCAAAACTGAACACGGTACTCAAGGTGTGGCCTCAGCAGTGCCGAGTACAGGGGCACCATCACCTCCCTGCTCCTTCTGGCCTCACTGTTCTTGATATAGGCCAGGATGCCATTGGCCCTCTTGGCCACCTGAGCACACTGCTGGCTCATATTCAGGCGGCTGTCAACCAACACCCCCAGGTCCTTTTCCGCCAGGCAGCTCTCCAGCCACTCCTCCCCCCAGCCTGTAGCATTGCATGGGGCTGTTGTGACCCAAGTGCAGGACCCGGCACTGAGCCTTGTTGAAACTCATGCAGTTGGCCCTGGCCCATCGATCCAGCCTGTACAGATCCCTCTGCGGGATCTTCCTACCCTCCAGCAGATCGACACTTCCACCCAACTTGGTGTCATCTGCAAACTTACTGAGGGTGCACTCAATCCCCTCATCCAGACCGGCCCCAGTACAAAGCCCTTGGGAACACCAACCGTCACCGGCCGCCAACTGGATTTGACTCCATTCAGCACCACTCTCTGGGCTCGGCCGTCCAGCCAGTTTTTAACCTAGCGTAGAGTGCACCCATCCAAGCAGTGAGCAGCCAGCATCTCCAGGAGAATGCTGTGGGAGACCGTGTCAAAAGTCTTAATAAACTGTGGAATATCTGAAAAGCCAAGGACATGTAGTGAGCAACCCAGACTCAGACTATGTGGACTTAATCTGCATTTAACGCAAGAGGAAGTCTAGGATGGTGCGAAGGTTGACTGCGGTTCGGAAGACATGAAACAAGCAGATTAAGAGGAAGAAACTATTGGCTTGCACTGTTGAAAACAAGATATGGGAGAAGCGGGCGGTGCGTGTGAGCTATTGTTATGAACGAATCAGAATATCGCTAGTAGCGCATGAACAGCATATTGCCAAACATAGTTAACCAATTAGCGATAAGTTTATGCATGATTAGGAAGGTAAGAAACTGTATTAACTAAGCTGTGTATGTAATAAACCGACATTTTGCTTGATCCTATTGATCGTGTGCTGTGTCCGTGACTTCCGCGTGAGCAGGTGGCGCCCGAACAGGGACCCTCAGATCGGAGTTGGATTTTCTGACGAAACCGAGAACGGAGGGGGCGGAAGCCGGCCGAAGGTGAGTGCTGCCCCGGCACTTGGGAGACGCTAGCGCGAAAGGTGGAATCTCACCCTGATCAGGTGAGCGGCCGGGGAGGAGATGGGGGCTACCATGACAAAAGGAGAGTCAACGGTGCTTAAGCTCCTCCAACATATCCTCTCAACGAGAGGTATAAGTTGTGACTCGTCTACTCTGAAAGCATTATTGCTCTGGGCAAAAGGAAAGGATTTGATCCCCACAGTTGGAGTCGCCTTTGATGCTATGACATGGGAGAAAATAGGGGCAGAACTGTGGGAAGAAATAAGTAAAGGATCCAAAGAGACAAGCAAATTCCCCACTGTGTGGAGACTGATTCATGAAACTTTAAAGAGCATGGGGGAGGAGCGGCAAGTCGCTGCATCGGCATTCGTGGCTTTGACTCCAGGTGACGGGCCCACCTCTGCAACCAGTAGGTTGTTTTCGGGTCCGACAATCCCTGCAGCGACCCCGGCCTGCGTTGCAGGAGGGGTCCGGATCCTAGCAGGGACTGCAACTGCAGCTCCCACCACCACCGAAGTGCAGTCACCAGAAAAAACGCTGTGGAGGCTACTCCACCATCGCCCGATGTACCACAGTCGGACCGCCCTCTGAGTTACCATGAGGCCGATCCACCAAATCGACCTCCCTCACCGGTGGCGACCACCTCACTTTACCCTCCTTTGCCACCAGGTGGCGAAGAGGAGGAGGAAAACAATGGTGTTCTAGAGGAGAAAGCTGAATTACAGCAATTGATAAAAAGACTAGAGACTTTAGAAGCGCAATTGGCGGCCCCGCCAGAAAACCCACCAACGTCACTGTCCGCATTATACCCAAGACGGTCAGCACCCGACGTTTTTGCTCCAGCTAGGACACCGGTGGAAACTGGTGCTTTTCCGTCTTTGCCACCACAACAACCGTCGGGGGGTGGAGGGGTATTCGGGCAAGGGATGTTGGTGGGAGGAGTCGGGGATCCGTCAATGCGATGGAAAGGTGTTATCCGAGATGCCATGATAGAGGGACAGGTTTTACCCATGGCTTTTCCTGTTGTGGTTGATAATAACGGGAGAGGTGTATGGGAAGCACTGGACTGGAAAATATTGGAAGAAGCGAAAAGCGCTGTTACTCAGTATGGTTTAAAATCACCATATACTCAATGTATATTACAGCACATTTTTTCAGCACAGTTATTAACTCCTTATGATTCTAGAATGATTGTCCAGATGCTATTACCACCATCGCAACAATTACAATTTTTCCAACATTGGCAAACTGCCTGTGATAGGGCAGCTTCAATACCTCGGCAACAAGGCAATCCGTTATTCGATATACAGGCTCAAATGTTAATGGGTCCAGGGCCTTTTACGCGACCTGATTGGCAAGCGCAGTTTGCTACCGAGGCATTGCAATTGAGTCAGGAGTTAGCTTATAAAGCTCTTATTAACGTGCATGATGAGAAAATTAGACCTGCTTTTACCGCTGTAAGGCAGGGACCCACTGAAGCGTACGGCAAGTTTGTTGATCGTTTGCACGCTGCAATTATGGCTCATCCAGCTATGGATGAGGGAATGAAAGTAAAGTTCTTAGATATGCTTGCTTTTGATAACGCTAACGAAAAACCAAAAGAGCACTCAGTGTGTTGCCAAGAGGATCCAGCACAGGACAGTTGCTAGAGGCTGCTCAGCGAACGTTAGAACAAGAAAAGGCTGCGGTTATGGCCGCAGCTGTAGGTGCAGCAGTGAAGCCGTTGGTATAAAAAAAGCAAGGGGAAAAAAGGACAAGAAGTGCTTTAATTGTGGAAAACTAGGCCATTTTAAAAAAGAATGTAGGAGTCCAATTAATAATGAGGGTCGGAAAGAAAAATGGTGTACGAATTGTAAAAAAGATAATCACGACACCCAAGAGTGTCGGAAATCGGGAAACACGGCGCGGAGTGCGCCACACCCACGCGTGAAGACACAAGTGCAGGGTGCTTGGACGGCTGCGCAGCCGCCACAGCCGGTAGCGCCGGAGTGGACCTGGCAACAGCAGTAGACATAACCTTAACGACGTCTGAGGTTAAATTAATTGCTTCAGCTCAACAAGGACCTCTAGGGCATGGGTTGAGTGCATTGCTCATAGGCCGTTCTTCAATATCACGAAAAGGTGTATTTATAGTAGCAGGACTCATCGATGCGGATTTCTGCGGAACCATAAAGATTATGGTATATACCTTAACCTTACCACTTACGATAGCAGCACAGTCTAAAAATAGCTCAATTAATACCATTTCATGCGTGTGTCCCTAAAGCGCATTCAATTGTACGTGGGCATGGAGGTTTTGGATCCACAGGAGTACCAAATGTGTTATTAGCAATAGATATTGCCAAGGGAAAACCTGAAGAAAGGGTAACATGAAGACATCCTAATGGACAATCTTTAGTACTGTCAATGTTAATTGACACGGGGGCAGATGTAACTATTGTCCCTATCACAAAATGGCCTCGTCATTGGCCACTGGTACCTGCAGCTAGCAGTGTTGTGGGAGTCGGGGGGCACAATGCACGATGACTAGCAAGTTACTGATAGCATTCAATTTTGAAGACGGTACCACTGTTACCACAGGGCCATATGTAATGCACTTGCCTGTAGCTCTTATAGGTCGGGATCTATTATCCCAAATGGGAGCCAAACTTGTAACCCAGCATTTTTAGGAGCGGCCATGGTTGAGCAGCCCATCTTAAAACTCACCTGGACTACGACAATGCCAGTGTGGGTAGACCAGTGGCCGCTGAAACAGGAGAGGCTGCATATTTTACAAAATTTAGTTAAAGAACAACTAGAAGCAGGTCACATTGTGCCTTCCACAAGCCCTTGGAACACACCCGTTTTTACCATCCCGAAAAAATCTGGAAAATGGCGATTGTTGCGTGATTTACGAGCGGCGAATGCTGTAATGCAAAATATGGGGGCATTACAGCCAGGATTACCCTCCCCTGTGATGATCCCAGAAAATTGGGACTTCCTCATCATTGATTTGAAGGATTGGTTTTTTACTATTCCTTTGCATCTTGAAGATGCAGAAAAAATTGCATTTACAGTACCATCAATCAATAAACAGGAACCGGCAAAAAGATACCATTGGGTGGTACTACCTCAAGGAATGAAAAACTCACCTACTCTGCGTCAAAATTTTGTAGCATGGGCCTTACAACCATTCCGAATGAAACATCCATTTTTACTAGTTTTTCACTATATGGATGATATCTTAATTGCTGGAGAAAAAATGGATGTGGAAGGAACTTTACAAAGGTTAATAGAAACCTTAGAACCGAAAGGTCTTAAAATTGCTCCAGAAAAGGTACAACGACAAAATCCATGGCAATCTTTAGGATGGACAATTACTGGGAGCACAGTCAGCCTTTCATTAAAATGACTTCCTAAATGAATACTTGCAAGGCTCTGTAATAGAGAAATCCATCCTCCTACCTAACAAGCTAAGTGGTGCACATGCATTCATGATTTCCAAGGAGTCAGGGACAGATAAGGGCGAGACACCGTCAGCAGTCCACTGAAAAGGCAAGGCTGCGTCTTTGTGATGATATTTATATAAATACAGTGCTATTTATATTAAAAATTGTAAGCAGTATAATAATCCACATGATTAAATGATAGCTATTCACTGCTCATCAACCTACATTTGTGGCTTTACAGAGTGGTTTTGCTTTCAAACAATGCCGGTTTGAAAAGTAACATTTCTCGTCAGCTGTACTTTACTTTTTGTGTTTTGGATTGGTTTGGGGAATTTTTATTGTGTGTTGGTTTTGGTTTTTTCCTGAGAAGAGCTTCTTTTCTATTGCTGTGAATTACGTGGCTGGTTTGCTGCAGTAGACTATGCAGGAGGAATCCGTATTTTAATGAAAGAGTTTGGCCGTCAAGACGAAGCGGTCCCTGTTTGGAGATTCCTTCTGCATCGTTATGAAGGATTAACAGAGGAAGGCAGCAAGGAGTCAACTTTAGCAACTCGAAGTTACTGTTGCTTAACTCCAGACTAATTGCTGACGTAGAAGGGGGCTCTGGCCCGTCTCCAAGAAGGTGGAGAAAGTCATGAAATATTCAATATTTAAGGGAGCTGACTTCTCCTGAGAGATGTCATCTATATCTGGAACGCTGTTTGTGCAACTGTACCGTTTTCTGCAACTCTTCAATGCAGATACCATTGCAGATGCAGATAGGATCAAAACTTCGGATGCCGAAGAGAGCGAATAGAGCGAGGAACAGAGAAGCCCTTGATGCTGTGCAAGCACTGTTCAGGCACAGCTGAAACATCCGTGTTTTATCAGGACTGTTTTGGTCACAGATCCAAAACGCAGCCCCATTCATGCTGCCAAGAAGCAGATTGACTCCATCCCAGCCCAAACCAGTGCAGTGAGGCATGTGCTACTCCTACCATGAAAGCAACACAAAGCAAAGAGTGTTCAGTAACACGGGAGGGGCTGTTTTATCCCACAGGCCTTCAATCCCATGTCTTGAAAACAGCCCGACTGCAGCCAACCCCAAAGCCCCGCCTGCCCGGACGGGCTCCCAGTAGCAGAGACGTGTTGGTGCAGGGGGCAGATGCAATTTTTGGCAAAGGACTTGGGAGAAAGGGGGTGCCTGTTTCTCAGGACAAGAGGGAAGATCTCTCACCTCTCTCCCCTGCTGTGCCATCTCCCTGCTCATGTCATAATGGCCCTTCAGATGATGTGGGCTGATGTCACAGGGGGATGCGCTGCATGACAAGGAGGTCTCCCCGGTGCCACGGCAGTGCCGGCACTTGCCAGCGATGCCTGGGTGCTGCTGGGCACTGCTCAGGGGCTCCCCACCGCTGCCCTTCAGAGCTGCTCCACGGCTGGGAGCAGGGTCAGGAGGCAGCAGGGATGGGCTGGGGGACCCTCGCTGACAGACAGGAGAGGAGCAGGTCAGAGAGGAGTTTTTCGTGAGGAGGCGGGAAGGGCGTCCCTTTTCCTGAGCTGAGGGCAAGCAGCAAGCGCGATGGAGGGCTGCTGCACCATGGCCGTCAGCTTGAAGCTGAGCTGCTTGTTCCCCACACTCCTGCAGCTCTGTAGCAAGGGTGAGGGTTTGGGGAGCTGCTTCCTGAGGGGTCGCATCAGGGCTGTCAGCTGTCAAAAGCTGGAATTGCTGGGCTGTGGGGGTGGCTGGAGAGGGCTGGGGGCTGCCACGAGAGCCCTGCCTGAGGATCCCACTGGGCTTGGGACACAATGTGGCTGCCAGGAGGGCAGGTTCTGATACTGGGGCTGCCCTGAGTATCAAAGCTCCTTTGGGCATGGCTCGGTCCCCTCAAAAGTGGGGCCATGGAGGGCCAGCTTTCTCTGCGAGCTGGCAGTCTGAAAGTGGGGCACAGCCCAGCTCCACAGCCATGGCAGTGTTTTTCTGGGCTCTTTGTGTACACAAGCATCTGTCGTCGCCTGGGCAAGGAGCTTGCTGAGAGTCTGTGAGCTGGCCAGCCCAGGCCTGAGACCTCTTTCCCTTGCTTTGCAGAGATCGTGGGTATCTGGGGAGCTGTGTCTGATGGCATCCTGGGACAGCTGAAGCTGGACAAGGGAGGCTGGTGTCCTAGTCCCTCTCGCCCTGCAGGGGTTCAGTCCTCCTGAGAGCCTGGGTCCTGAGGAACGATCCCTCCCTGAGCATTATAGCAGCACACCAAGAGCACCCCGTGTGCCCATAGCAGCTTCTTGGCTAACCTGGATAGAAATTAAGTCCAGATCCAGCATGAGAAAGCATGCAGCTCTCGCTAGGTCTTCACTCTTCCCAGTGGTCAGAGTGGAGAGACCAAGCAGAGAGAAAGGGGATGCTTCTTGACCCGCTTAGTGGATGAGGGCAAGGCTGTGGCTGTTTTCTACTTGGACTTTTCTGCTAAAGAGGAAGTCACGGACACAGCACACGATCAATATGATCAAGCAAAATGTCAGTTTATTACATACACATCTTAGATAATATAGCTTCTTGCCTTCCTAATCATGCATAAACTTATTGTTAATTGGTTAACTATGTTTGGCAATATGCTCTTCATGGATTACTATCGATATTCTGATTCATTCATAACAATAGTTCACACGCACCGCCCGCTTCTCTCATATCTTGTTCTCAACATTGCAAACCAATAGTTTCTTCCTCTTAGTCTACTCGTTTCATGTCTTCCAAACCGCAGTCGACCTTCGCAGCATCCTTGAATAATTCCTCTTGCGTTAAATGCAGAGTAGGAACACATAGTCTGAGTCTGGGTTGCTCACTACATGTCCTTGGTTTTTCAGATATCCCACAAATCCCCCTTTTTGTTTTTGAGCAATCCAGACTCCATTCATCATACGCTCCACGGCTTTCATGCAATATTTAAAAAAAAATCTTAATATAAGTATAGTTAATAACAATTATCCCAATAATAATAGGGATAATTTTCCCCAACCTGAAATGTCTAACCCAGGCTAACCATGAATTAAAACCTAAAGAGCTAGTCTTTCTGCAATTGTTTTATCTGCTGTCCAGAAGTCTAAATCTGACTTACAGTCCTTTGAATATTTTTCAATACTTCTTCAAGATCTGTGGGTTTGTTTTTTACTATTCGAAATCATTGACGTCGTTAGCTATATCTCTGCATGCATGCCTGATGGTGGAAGAGTTACAAACATACTGCCACTCTTTACCGCCAATCGGTGTCCCCACTAAACATGTCATAAATGGTTTGCCTGCATTTGCTGCCGCTAAACAGATCAAATCTTGCCCTGTTTTATTAGCTAGATTTACCCAACCATTTGTACGTGGTTGTACTGAAATCCATGAGTGACCACTACCAATGATGGAGAGGAATGACGTGAGAAAACATCATGGTAACTCCTGTTGTGGTCCCGACTCTTCTCTCCATGGTTTCACCCAGCGGCTAGGCACCCACCTCGGACCTTCGTCTGTCAAAACACAAACATATCCTCGATCTGTCATCTTAATTTCTGCAGAACCCTTCCATTCTCCAGTTTTTAAGTCACGATACCGTACTTTTACCGATACTGAATCGATCTTCTGTATTCCCGATTGAAATGACATATGGTGTATAAAAATTGGAGAAGATTGACGGTCCCCTGTTAACCGTAAATGATTTAAAACGTAAATCACTTTTGCAAGACGTTCAGCAGGGGGTATTTCTCCCCCCTTTTTTTTTTGCAACAGCGATTTTAACGTAGCATGTGCACGTTCTACGATCGCCTGTCCTGTAGGAGAGTGTGGTATGCCTGTGATTCTGCGAATGCCCCACAAGTGGCACAAATGTTTTACAACATGTTTGGCTGTTTCCCCTGTTTGAGCAGTGGCCCAGATTGCATGCGAATAAGTATCAATGCTAACGTGTACATATTTTTGCCTTCCAAACTCTGTGATGTGGGTGACATCCATTTGCCATAATTGTAGGGCTCCCAGACCTCGAGGGTTGACCCCAAGACCTAAAGCGAATCCTGATTTTTGGCAGGCAGGACAGGATTGGACGATGCCTCGGGCATCTGATAGTTTTAAATCAAATTGTTTCGCCAATACTTTTGCAGATTGATGTAAAAATTCATGGGATAAACGGGCCTGCACAAACAGGTTAATATTTTGATTTTTCCAGATGGTAGCAACCAACTTGTCGGCTATGTTGTTTCCAATCGACAAGCCTTGATCAAATTGATGGCCACGAATATGTGTCACAAAATAGCGTTTAGTGCGTTGATTCAATAAAAATAAAAGTTGCATTAATAACATATATAAGGTGTTATTCTTCAGTCATTTGATCATAGCGCCTTCCAGGCGCTGTACCGTTCTTACTACGTAGAGCGAATCTGAAATTACATTTAGAGGTTTGTCTGGCCAGCGTTGAAAGGCCCATAACACCGCTCTCAGCTCGAGGGTTTGTAAAGAGTCGGCGGTATGACCTGTAAGAAGTTGATGATTCCATTGATTATTGTCATACCAAGCAATAGCAGCTCGTTTTGGTTTTCTTCCAGCATCAGTAAATACCGTAAGCCCTTCAACTGGTACTTCTGATCTATAAGGGATGTCTTCAAAGTCCTGATTTTGTAAAAGCGGCAAAATTTTCGTGGAAGGATAGTTATTGGTTACAGTACCTGGATATTCGGCTAAAGCGATTTGAAACATTTCTGATGTTGCTAAAAGCCAATCTAAATAATTCTGTGCTATAGGTGCAAACAGGGTTTCAGGTTCTTGTCCTGTCAGATCACAAATCCTTCTTCTACCTTTGATGATCATATTAGCTAATAGTTCAATCCGTGTACAGACGGTATTTTTTGGCTGACAGGATCAAAATACCCACTCTAAAATGTTGATGCGTGGCCTATCTATTTGGATTATCAGTCCTATTAAGTATTTTCGGTTGGGTGATGAGTTAACAATTAAAAATTGCAAAGGCAAATCACTAATTTTTCTTTGTACAACTCTTGTCAAAACCTTTTTTAGAACGTGATCCAATGCCTGCTCTTGTTCCTTCGTCAGGCTTCGTCGTTCATCGGCTCTGGTTGAGGTTCCCAACAGAGGCATCAAGGGAGCTAGATCATCATTAGTTATTCCACTAACTGACCTTACCCACTGTAAATCTCCCATTAGTTTTTGAACATCTGAGAGCGTCTTAATGTCTGTTCTGAGTATGATCTTTTGTGGTCTGACTGCGCTCCCAGTAATTGTCCATCCTAAAGATTGCCATGGATTTTGTCGTTGTACCTTTTCTGGAGCAATTTTAAGACCTTTCGGTTCTAAGGTTTCTATTAACCTTTGTAAAGTTCCTTCCACATCCATTTTTTCTCCAGCAATTAAGATATCATCCATATAGTGAAAAACTAGTAAAAATGGATGTTTCATTCGGAATGGTTGTAAGGCCCATGCTACAAAATTTTGACGCAGAGTAGGTGAGTTTTTCATTCCTTGAGGTAGTACCACCCAATGGTATCTTTTTGCCGGTTCCTGTTTATTGATTGATGGTACTGTAAATGCAATTTTTTCTGCATCTTCAAGATGCAAAGGAATAGTAAAAAACCAATCCTTCAAATCAATGATGAGGAAGTCCCAATTTTCTGGGATCATCACAGGGGAGGGTAATCCTGGCTGTAATGCCCCCATATTTTGCATTACAGCATTCGCCGCTCGTAAATCACGCAACAATCGCCATTTTCCAGATTTTTTCGGGATGGTAAAAACGGGTGTGTTCCAAGGGCTTGTGGAAGGCACAATGTGACCTGCTTCTAGTTGTTCTTTAACTAAATTTTGTAAAATATGCAGCCTCTCCTGTTTCAGCGGCCACTGGTCTACCCACACTGGCATTGTCGTAGTCCAGGTGAGTTTTAAGATGGGCTGCTCAACCATGGCCGCTCCTAAAAATGCTGGGTTACAAGTTTGGCTCCCATTTGGGATAATAGATCCCGACCTATAAGAGCTACAGGCAAGTGCATTACATATGGCCCTGTGGTAACAGTGGTACCGTCTTCAAAATTGAATGCTATCAGTAACTTGCTAGTCATCGTGCATTGTGCCCCCCGACTCCCACAACACTGCTAGCTGCAGGTACCAGTGGCCAATGACGAGGCCATTTTGTGATAGGGACAATAGTTACATCTGCCCCCGTGTCAATTAACATTGACAGTACTAAAGATTGTCCATTAGGATGTCTTCATGTTACCCTTTCTTCAGGTTTTCCCTTGGCAATATCTATTGCTAATAACACATTTGGTACTCCTGTGGATCCAAAACCTCCATGCCCACGTACAATTGAATGCGCTTTAGGGACACACGCATGAAATGGTATTAATTGAGCTATTTTTAGACTGTGCTGCTATCGTAAGTGGTAAGGTTAAGGTATATACCATAATCTTTATGGTTCCGCAGAAATCCGCATCGATGAGTCCTGCTACTATAAATACACCTTTTCGTGATATTGAAGAACGGCCTATGAGCAATGCACTCAACCCATGCCCTAGAGGTCCTTGTTGAGCTGAAGCAATTAATTTAACCTCAGACGTCGTTAAGGTTATGTCTACTGCTGTTGCCAGGTCCACTCCGGCGCTACCGGCTGTGGCGGCTGCGCAGCCGTCCAAGCACCCTGCACTTGTGTCTTCACGCGTGGGTGTGGCGCACTCCGCGCCGTGTTTCCCGATTTCCGACACTCTTGGGTGTCGTGATTATCTTTTTTACAATTCGTACACCATTTTTCTTTCCGACCCTCATTATTAATTGGACTCCTACATTCTTTTTTAAAATGGCCTAGTTTTCCACAATTAAAGCACTTCTTGTCCTTTTTTCCCCTTGCTTTTTTTATACCAACGGCTTCACTGCTGCACCTACAGCTGCGGCCATAACCGCAGCCTTTTCTTGTTCTAACGTTCGCTGAGCAGCCTCTAGCAACTGTCCTGTGCTGGATCCTCTTGGCAACACACTGAGTGCTCTTTTGGTTTTTCGTTAGCGTTATCAAAAGCAAGCATATCTAAGAACTTTACTTTCATTCCCTCATCCATAGCTGGATGAGCCATAATTGCAGCGTGCAAACGATCAACAAACTTGCCGTACGCTTCAGTGGGTCCCTGCCTTACAGCGGTAAAAGCAGGTCTAATTTTCTCATCATGCACGTTAATAAGAGCTTTATAAGCTAACTCCTGACTCAATTGCAATGCCTCGGTAGCAAACTGCGCTTGCCAATCAGGTCGCGTAAAAGGCCCTGGACCCATTAACATTTGAGCCTGTATATCGAATAACGGATTGCCTTGTTGCCGAGGTATTGAAGCTGCCCTATCACAGGCAGTTTGCCAATGTTGGAAAAATTGTAATTGTTGCGATGGTGGTAATAGCATCTGGACAATCATTCTAGAATCATAAGGAGTTAATAACTGTGCTGAAAAAATGTGCTGTAATATACATTGAGTATATGGTGATTTTAAACCATACTGAGTAACAGCGCTTTTCGCTTCTTCCAATATTTTCCAGTCCAGTGCTTCCCATACACCTCTCCCGTTATTATCAACCACAACAGGAAAAGCCATGGGTAAAACCTGTCCCTCTATCATGGCATCTCGGATAACACCTTTCCATCGCATTGACGGATCCCCGACTCCTCCCACCAACATCCCTTGCCCGAATACCCCTCCACCCCCCGACGGTTGTTGTGGTGGCAAAGACGGAAAAGCACCAGTTTCCACCGGTGTCCTAGCTGGAGCAAAAACGTCGGGTGCTGACCGTCTTGGGTATAATGCGGACAGTGACGTTGGTGGGTTTTCTGGCGGGACCGCCAATTGCGCTTCTAAAGTCTCTAGTCTTTTTATCAATTGCTGTAATTCAGCTTTCTCCTCTAGAACACCATTGTTTTCCTCCTCCTCTTCGCCACCTGGTGGCAAAGGAGGGTAAAGTGAGGTGGTCGCCACCGGTGAGGGAGGTCGATTTGGTGGATCGGCCTCATGGTAACTCAGAGGGCGGTCCGACTGTGGTACATCGGGCGATGGTGGAGTAGCCTCCGCAGCGGTTTTTTCTGGTGACTGCACTTCGGTGGTGGTGGGAGCTGCAGTTGCAGTCCCTGCTAGGATCCGGACCCCTCCTGCAACGCAGGCCGGGGTCGCTGCAGGGATTGTCAGACCCGAAAACAACCTACTGGTTGCAGAGGTGGGCCCGTCACCTGGAGTCAAAGCCACGAATGCCGATGCAGCGACTTGCCGCTCCTCCCCCATGCTCTTTAAAGTTTCATGAATCAGTCTCCACACAGTGGGGAATTTGCTTGTCTCTTTGGATCCTTTACTTATTTCTTCCCACAGTTCTGCCCCTATTTTCTCCCATGTCATAGCATCAAAGGCGACTCCAACTGTGGGGATCAAATCCTTTCCTTTTGCCCAGAGCAATAATGCTTTCAGAGTAGACGAGTCACAACTTATACCTCTCTTTGAGAGGATATGTTGGAGGAGCTTAAGCACCGCTGACTCTCCTTTTGTCATGGTAGCCCCCATCTCCTCCCCGGCCGCTCACCTGATCAGGGTGAGATTCCACCTTTCGCGCTAGCGTCTCCCAAGTGCCGGGGCAGCACTCACCTTCGGCCGGCTTCCGCCCCCTCCGTTCTCGGTTTCGTCAGAAAATCCAACTCCGATCTGAGGGTCCCTGTTCGGGCGCCACCTGCTCACGCGGAAGTCACGGACACAGCACACGATCAATATGATCAAGCAAAATGTCGGTTTATTACATACACAGCTTAGTTAATACAGTTTCTTACCTTCCTAATCATGCATAAACTTATCGCTAATTGGTTAACTATGTTTGGCAATATGCTGTTCATGCGCTACTAGCGATATTCTGATTCGTTCATAACAATAGCTCACACGCACCGCCCGCTTCTCCCATATCTTGTTTTCAACAGTGCAAGCCAATAGTTTCTTCCTCTTAATCTGCTTGTTTCATGTCTTCCGAACCGCAGTCA